>NC_134689.1:328098668-328398668 GCF_050947455.1 Rhinoderma darwinii
TCAAAGTGTGGTAGTCCAGTGATTGGTGCTATACATAGCAATAGGTCCTAAAAACTGGACTTACACCAATCTCCACCCGTACCCGTGTCTATCTATAGGTAGAGGTTATACCACAGCAGCCACATTTACAAGACGGGTGAACACATAGGACACCCAGTGTGATGAGGAATAATGCGGATATGGGATTCCATGGACGATACTGTACAGGGTTCTCAGCCTAGTATTGGAGTCCTTGCATACGTAAAGAAATACATGTCCTCAAATTTCTGCTGACTGGGAAAAGTAGAATAGATGGTGGAAAAAAAATCACAGACAAAGGGCTTATTCAGACGAACGTAAAATACGTCCGTGCGACGCGCGTGATATTCACGCGCCTCGCACGGATCTATGTTCGTCTATGGGGCCGTGCAGACAGTTCGTGATTTTTGCGCAGCGCGAGTCTGCTGCGTAAAACTCACGACATGTCCTATATTTGTGCGTTTTTCGCACGTCACGCACCCATTGAAGTCAATGGGTGCGTGAAAATCCCGCGCACCACACGGAAGCACTTCCGTGGGACCTGCGTGATTCACGCAAGAGCAGTGAAAAGTATGATTGAAAACAGAAAAGCACCACGTGCTTTTCTGTTTACAAACATACAGTGTCATAATGATGGCGGCTGCGCGAAAATCACACAGATCATACGGGGCTGACACACGGAGCTGTTAAGTGCCTTTTGCGTGCGCAAAACGCACAAGTTCGTGTGAATCCAGCCTAAATATGGCATGAGAGTTTATTTCATCCAATTGAAAGAACATGTATCGTCAGCCAAGCATAACACGCAGGATAATGGGGGAGTCGGGCTGCTTTAGCGTATATTCACATGCGGCAGATTAGTTGCAGAAACTTCTGTGATTGAAGATGGGTTCCATTCCTCTGAATGGGGTTATTTCTGCAGCACGTACATGGATTCCTCGAAGCCCCATTCAGAGGAATGGGATGGTCACAGAAATGTCTGCATCAAATCTGCCATGTTTATAAATATACCCTTAGATTTATGCTTTAGGGTGTTTTCACTTCAGCATCACCCTTCCGCTAATGGGTTCCGCTAGACTTATTCCTCAGAGGAACCCATCAACGGAAAGGCAGACGGTACCGATAGCTTCCGTTTGCAATACCCTTGATTGCAATGGTAATGCTTCCATTGAAAATGGTTTCCGTTGCGTAAGGTTTGTGTTTTTTTTACGGAAACAACAGTTGACTACGCTATACTTTCCGTCTAAAAGACAAAACCTTACGGAAAACAAACAAACGGAAGCATTACCATTGAAATCAAGGGTGTTGCCAACGGAAGCTATGGTTTCCATTTGCCTTTCTGTTGAAGAATTCCTTAGACGGAAAGGTCTAACGGAACCCATCAGCGGAAGGGTGACGCTGATGTGAACAGGCCCTTAGATCACTTACTTTTCTTTTCTGAAACAGCTCTATTTAACTTGGATCGTCAACCAAGGCCCCATACACATGACCGTAGTTTTTTACGGATGAAATTGCAAACCCATTCATTTCTATAGGCCACGGACACCCTTCCGTATATTTACGGATACGTGTCCAGGCCGTAGAAATGTTCTGCAAAATATAGAACGTGTCCTATTCAAGTCTGCAATTGCGGCACAAACTTGCCCATAGAAGTCTATGGGCGCCTCCGCAATTGTCGACGGCTACGGATATACATCTGTATTTGCGAATCCGTGTTTGCAGACAGTAAAAATCCTTACGGTCGTGTGCATGAGGCCTAGAGCTAATGATGGCACCCAAATGATCTTTTAAAAACACACAATTTTTTTTTTTAATTTGTAATATCCTTGCCCTTTAATCTGGATTTAAAAAGCTGATGATAGTGTGACAGTAACGGCACTGTTAACATGGTATTTTTTCCGCTGTTCTATATTCTCCCAGCAGTCTGATGATTGACAACCCAGCATAGCCTCATACCTAGCATGTTGCATGCCCCCATAGCCTCATACCTAGCATGTTGTATGCCCTCATAGCCTCATACCTAGCATGTTGTATGCCCTCATAGCCCCATACCTAGCATGTTGCATGTTGTATGCCCTCATAGCCCCATACCTAGCATGTTGCATGTTGTATGCCCTCATAGCCTCATACCTAGCATGTTGTATGCCCTCATAGCCCCATACCTAGCATGTTGCATGTTGCATGCCCTCATACCTAGCATGTTGCATGCCCTCATACCTAGCATGTTGCATGCCCTCATACCTAGCATGTTGCATGCCCTCATACCTAGCATGTTGCATGCCCTCATACCTAGCATGTTGCATGCCCTCATACCTAGCATGTTGCATGCCCTCATACCTAGCATGTTGCATGCCCTCATACCTAGCATGTTGTATGCCCTCATACCTAGCATGTTGTATGCCCTCATACCTAGCATGTTGTATGCCCTCATACCTAGCATGTTGTATGCCCTCATAGCCTCATACCTAGCATGTTGTATGCCCTCATAGCCTCATACCTAGCATGTTGTATGCCCTCATATCTAGCATGCTGTATGCCCTCATAGCCTCATACCTAGCATGCTGTATGCCCTCATAGCCCCATACCTAGCATGTTGCATGCCCTCATACCTAGCATGTTCTATGCCCTCATACCTAGCATGCTGTATGCCCTCATAGCCTCATACCTAGCATGTTGTATGCCCTCATAGCCCCATAACTAGCATGTTGTATGCCCTCATAGCCCCATACCTAGCATGTTGCATGCCCTCATACCTAGCATGTTGCATGCCCTCATAGCTAGCATGTTGCATGCCCTCATAGCCTCATACTTAGCATGTTGTATGCCCTCATACCTAGCATGTTGTATGCCCTCATACCTAGCATGTTGTATGCCCTCATACCTAGCATGTTGTATGCCCTCATAGCCTCATACCTAGCATGTTGTATGCCCTCATACCTAGCATGCTGTATGCCCTCATAGCCTCATACCTAGCATGTTGCATGCCCTCATAGCCTCATACTTAGCATGTTGTATGCCCTCATACCTAGCATGTTGTATGCCCTCATACCTAGCATGTTGTATGCCCTCATACCTAGCATGTTGTATGCCCTCATACCTAGCATGTTGTATGCCCTCATACCTAGCATGTTGTATGCCCTCATAGCCTCATACCTAGCATGTTGTATGCCCTCATACCTAGCATGCTGTATGCCCTCATAGCCTCATACCTAGCATGCTGTATGCCCTCATAGCCCCATACCTAGCATGTTGCATGCCCTCAAACCTAGCATGTTGCATGCCCTCAAACCTAGCATGTTGCATGCCCTCAAACCTAGCATGTTGCATGCCCTCAAACCTAGCATGTTGTATGCCCTCATAGCCGCATACCTAGCATGTTGTATGCCCTCATAGCCGCATACCTAGCATGTTGGATGCCCTCATACCTAGCTTGTTGTATGCCCTCATACCTAGCATGTTGTATGCGCTCATGCCTAGCATGTTGTATGCCCTCATAGCCTCATACCTAGCATGTTGTATGCCCTCATAGCCTCATACCTAGCATGTTGTATGCCCTCATACCTAGCATGCTGTATGCCCTCATACCTAGCATGCTGTATGCCCTCATACCTAGCATGCTGTATGCCCTCATAGCCCCATACCTAGCATGTTGCATGCCCTCATAGCCTCATACCTAGCATGTTGCATGCCCTCATAGCCTCATACCTAGCATGTTGCATGCCCTCATACCTAGCATGTTGCATGCCCTCATAGCCCCATACCTAGCATGTTGCATGCCCTCATACCTAGCATGTTGCATGCCCTCATAGCCTCATACCTAGCATGTTGCATGCCCTCATACCTAGCATGTTGCATGCCCTCATACCTAGCATGTTGCATGCCCTCATACCTAGCATGTTGCATGCCCTCATAGCCTCATACCTAGCATGTTGTATGCCCTCATACCTAGCATGTTGTATGCCCTCATACCTAGCATGTTGTATGCCCTCATACCTAGCATGCTGTATGCCCTCATAGCCCCATACCTAGCATGTTGCATGCCCTCATAGCCCCATACCTAGCATGTTGCATGCCCTCATAGCCTCATACCTAGCATGTTGCATGCCCTCATAGCCCCATACCTAGCATGTTGCATGCCCTCATAGCCTCATACGTAGCATGTTGCATGCCCTCATACCTAGCATGTTGCATGCCCTCATACCTAGCATGTTACATGCCCTCATACCTAGCATGTTGCATGCCCTCATACCTAGCATGTTGCATGCCCTCATACCTAGCATGTTGCATGCCCTCATACCTAGCATGTTGCATGCCCTCATACCTAGCATGTTGCATGCCCTCATACCTAGCATGCTGCATGCCCTCATAGCCCCATACCTAGCATGTTGCATGCCCTCATACCTAGCATGTTGCATGCCCTCAGCCTCATACCTAGCATGTTGCATGCCCTCATACCTAGCATGTTGTATGCCCTCATAGCCCCATACCTAGCATGTTGCATGCCCTCATAGCCTCATACCTAGCATTTGGCATGCCCTCATAGCCTCATACCTAGCATGTTGTATGCCCTCATACCTAGCATGCTGTATGCCCTCATACCTAGCATGCTGTATGCCCTCATACCTAGCATGCTGTATGCCCTCATAGCCTCATACCTAGCATGTTGTATGCCCTCATAGCCTCATACCTAGCATGTTGTATGCCCTCATACCTAGCATGCTGTATGCCCTCATACCTAGCATGCTGTATGCCCTCATAGCCCCATACCTAGCATGTTGCATGCCCTCATAGCCTCATACCTAGCATGTTGTATGCCCTCATACCTAGCATGTTGTATGTCCTCATACCTAGCATGTTGTATGCCCTCATAGCCTCATACCTAGCATGTTGTATGCCCTCATACCTAGCATGCTGTATGCCCTCATAGCCTCATACCTAGCATGCTGTATGCCCTCATAGCCCCATACCTAGCATGTTGCATGCCCTCATACCTAGCATGTTGCATGCCCTCATACCTAGCATGCCCTCATAGCCTCATACCTAGCATGTTGCATGCCCTCATACCTAGCATGTTGCATGCCCTCATAGCCTCATACCTAGCATGCTGTATGCCCTCATAGCCTCATACCTAGCATGCTGTATGCCCTCATAGCCTCATACCTAGCATGCTGTATGCCCTCATAGCCCCATACCTAGCATGTTGCATGCCCTCATACCTAGCATGTTGCATGCCCTCATACCTAGCATGTTGCATGCCCTCATAGCCCCATACCTAGCATGTTGCATGCCCTCATACCTAGCATGTTGCATGCCCTCATACCTAGCATGTTGCATGCCCTCATAGCCTCATACCTAGCATGTTGCATGCCCTCATAGCCTCATACCTAGCATGTTGCATGCCCTCATAGCCTCATACCTAGCATGTTGCATGCCCTCATAGCCTCATACCTAGCATGTTGCATGCCCTCATAGCCTCATACCTAGCATGTTGCATGCCCTCATACCTAGCATGTTGTATGCCCTCATAGCCTCATACCTAGCATGTTGTATGTGCTTAAGTGGTGCTTTCTCCCCTTGACTTCAATTAGGTAAAAGAGAAGCCCAGAAAATCACATGTAAAAAATAAAAAATGCTCCCTGGTACCAGCAATGCTCATGAGATAATCTCTCTATTACTCAATGTCATTTATTTCTAATCAATATCCCCACATTCACAGGTGTCCAGAATCGAGATTTGAGTTGTCACACTGTACCTGCATGTGATATGACCCGGGTCACCATGGAAGGAAACTGGTGACTACAGAGCCCCCTATATTTTACAGGCAAGAACAGGGATCACTAAGCAACTCCATAGAGGAGCACTCCAGATGTGAGCTCCACGCACCCCTGTGAGTACCACATGGGAGCAGTGGGATTTTGGTAATATCAGGCCGTACTAGATTGTCACCCTTGTACTGAAGTTAGGCTTCGCATTAGTGGCGATCTTGTGGCTGGTTTGCGAGGCGTTCTATTTCATACTTCTACATCAAGATGGGTGTAAGAACCTTTGGCAGAACGTAGTGTCATAGGTAGGTAGTCTTCTACATGGAAAGCAGTTTGACTACCATGACAGATACTTTATATAATGGTTTTGTTTTTTTTCAATGTAATATGTATAGACACAGCAGACCCCAATGACAGATGTCCCACTGCCACTTACCACACCTGCCAAAAAAAGAACCGGCCGTGGTGGAAGTACATTGGTTTAGGGTAGTAATCCCCAACCTGTAGCTCTCCATTTGCAAAACTACAACTGCCATCATTCCCTGATAGCCACTGACTGTCAGGGCATGCTGGGAGTTGTCGTTTCGCAATAGCTGGAGATCTTTCTAAACCAGACACTAACATAAGAACGTTACGGACATGTCCTTTACATTTCCATTCTGTAATTCACAGCACCATTGTAGAATATCTATTACCTGTATACAGTTCAGTCTTTCTTAACAGAAACATGGTAATACTTACACATACCCAGATAGTACATGCGATCAGAGTGAGGGCTATCTGGGTCATTTCTCTTCACAAATGTGAAGCTATGCGGGGCTTTGGCCATCATATATCCATGGTATTTCCTGGTGTCTGCGAGGAGCTTTCTCATCTGACTCCATGAATGACGCTCCACATAGAAAGGTTCAGGTTTTGGGTCTCCCCCAGTTTGCTCTGCAGACTCAAATACCTCTAATCCAACCGGCTCAGTCTCCATAGCAGCCGCCATGTTGCATCCTGTCAACAGAATGGATATATTTATTACCCATTACGTATACAGAGCTGACCTATATATACCAAAGGGCATCACACAACGGATAAAGGACACGCTCTCAACAAAAGAGAAGACCACCAACTCATAGATGGATGCCAAGTCACATGGTACGGTGCTAACCAATTAAATCTACGTCTATTTTTCATTAAATTACAGCTTTTTTATTTTTAGACTTATTTTTTATTTCTAGAACATTTATTTCTTTGACAATATTTCTTTTATAATTTAACGTGAGGTAAACAGCGGCTACAAATATATCAGTCATTTATGTTTTACAAAGAGTGTAAGAGCTTGTCCACATGTAACGGAATCTCTGCGTATTTTCAGACCAGAATCGAAAATATGTAGCGGGATACAGTAGCAGCAAAGTGGGCGTGACTTAAGAAACGTCCTCCACATGCGGTGGAAAGATTTAGTCCAGAAATTCACCTGCTGTGTTATTTTTGTTCCGTTGCTGTGTAAAGTGGACTGATTTCCTGCGTTTTTTTTGATGTACGGTGTCATTTGCTGCAGAATTTCTTGCAGGGGGTGAAGATGACATCACAGGAATTAGAACTATCCCCATCACACAGCCCCTGAAAAAACCTGCACTACTTTCCGCAGTTAAAAACGAATGGAATGGTGGGGATTTTACCCAGCGGATTGTCTGCTAGTTGATGCGGCAAGTTTCACCAGCAAATCCGTTACGTGTGGACAAGTCCTAATGCTTAACACCTTGTATATAACATACATCTTACAGAGTATTATATTTGACATTAAAGTATTTTGTATCGCATAGTATTGATACAGTAAAAAACACAAAATTAAATGTTCCAGCAGAACATTTACGACTGATACGAAACAAAAAATAGTAGTGTGGCTAGAACTCTCAATTGTTATAACAAATCTATTATTGACATGTACATCTACCATGTATATCGTGCCAAAAGTATTATGTTGCCTGTGCCGCACAGATAAATTAGCAGAATTTGCACCAAATTATTTGTTCATACAACACTATTGGATGTTGTGGGTACCAGAGGTGGCATGCACCAACTCATACGTTACAGGTGCCAGTAACTATATGTTACAGGCAAGATCACTAAGCCACTCCACAGAGGAGCACTCCGGATCTTCGCTCCAGGCACCCATATGTAGCTCCAGGCACCCATATGTATTTTTAAAAAAACAAACAGTAGGAAACACCAGTAGTCAGAGAAACGGGTCTCATAACGTATGTTTTATTCTTCACATTATTATTTTTTTAATAGACAGCAGCCAATTAGATCCTGCCCGCTGCCAGTCTGCCGTTCGTAGCAAAAACAACTCCCATAGACATCAATAGAAAACACACATATATATATATATATAAAGTTCTGGGAGATTTGGCTACCTGGCCTGGGATCTGCCCACCCTATGATAGATGATATATTATATATGAAGGGCTGTTACTATGGTAATCATAGATACCTGTTTATTAGTGGGTTGGCATGAGAATATCTCATGGCAACATATCAATATACTTATGTTACGGTCACAGCAGTAATTTATATACAGCACAGTGTACAGGTGGAGCACACTCATGTTTACCATTTATTTAGTACCTTTAGAACAACGCAATGGAAGCGAATATAAAAGAGGTGATAAGAAGCCCAGCCTGGTGGGTGTATGGGGGGCACAGTGAGCACCCCCTCCCCCGCATTTCCCTCCCTGGTTTCTGTCCTGCACGCCCCTTACTGCGAGCTGTGTATTCGCCACCATCCCACCCCTTATCAAGGGAGCCCCCGGTCCTATCCTACCCCGGGAGCCTCACCTAGCATGTGGAAGCAGAATTACGTATGCAGCCGAGCCCGGCTCCTGTTCTCTCTGTGTCCCCGGTTATGACTTGGCTGCTCTCACTCCCAGTACAACTGCCGCTCACACATCCGCTTCCTGGAGAACGGCGAGGAGAGGGGTCCGCGGGCTCCCCCTGCTGGAGGGAGGCGCTGATACACCTAGCGGTGTTCAATGTAGCTTGGCTCTGTAATATTCACCGTTATCCGTACACAGCATTGGGTGAGGGAGTGACCTCTGTACCTAGGTTAGGGTCACTCAAGTGCATTATTCACGTTCAAACCAATCGGAGTAATGGCGGCGTGCCCTCACTTATCATGGCTGCTGGTTCTCTTCTATTAGCCCTCAATCAATATGGCCGTCCGTACTCCCTGGCCCCGCCCACAGGGTGGTGCAGTGACAAGCCGGCTGCTGGCTTGGATTGTTCTAGTAGCGGTTCCAGGGAACGAAGTGCAACGATGAGTCTCACCCCGCAGGTGTACTGGGCGCAGAGGCACCATGAGTTGTATTTCCGAGTGGAGCTCAGCGACGTGCAGGTACAGTGACGTCCAGGGGTGCCCCCCAACATGCCCTCGTTGTTATTATTACTGGAGGGTACTGACCGCAGCATGACAGCACCCATCCCCACTGCACCCCCAGCCAAAGTCCCTCAGACCGGGGGTATACTATCTATATATGGTTTTATGTATCTATCTCCAAAACTTGCTGCCATTGTGATTAATGGGACTTATGACCTGCCCACTCAGCAGTCCAGACACAGAAGTACCCTCACCACCTTCCACTAAAGTCAATGGGAAATATGGAAACAACCAAGCCAGTGCTTCTCTTCATCTCTAGATTTTAATTGCAGGAGCAGCCAAGTCTCTGCCATGACTGGGCAAGTCTATGAGGAGGTCCCAGGGCATGGACCCCTATCCGATGTCTATGGCATATAGAGTCAATATGGGAAATGCACAACCTGTTGACTGGTGTCATATGGGCATGGGCCCTACTGATGTGTGACCTGCAGTGTTTTTAGTTGTCAGCATAGAAATACCGGTCTCCTAATGTAAAGTCTCTGATCGATGCTTTTTGGGACTAAGTTTGGCACGTGCATCAGCAAATGCTGCCAACATGAACATTTAACTTGATCCTCGAGTGTGAATCAAAGTCTTCCTGTCTGTTGATTGTGATCACAATGGCTGCTGGTGGTAATTCGCTGGGTGGCACATTGTAGTGGATATCTTGTTTGAGAATTCCTTTATCTCAGAACATTTACTTTTAGAATCTCTTCTGCAAACAGAAATGATCTGAAATTAGGAAACATGGAAGTCAAGGAGAAGTGTGCAGGCGGTCATGGGGTTACCATACTGTATGTTATATAGACGCTATTGTAAAAACATCTATAGACATGGCGGTCTAGAACTCCGAGATCAATCGCTAGGGAGTAGATTTCACCAT
Source organism: Rhinoderma darwinii (assembly GCF_050947455.1). Classification (NCBI taxonomy): domain Eukaryota; kingdom Metazoa; phylum Chordata; class Amphibia; order Anura; family Rhinodermatidae; genus Rhinoderma; species Rhinoderma darwinii. The sequence goes on from NC_134689.1 coordinate 328,108,734, forward strand.
GGCCACCATTCTGTAGCTTCGCGTCATTTTCTAATAGATGAAAAGTTTTACAACTTTTTAATGCTATATATTTGTGTTTCAATGCCTCACCATTTTCAGGTTCTTAGGTCGCTGTGGGAACATTCGTGTGTTTTCCAGATGCGCTTCAACCCTACAGATCTGCTCACAGCTGAGGGTTTGCCACACTTGTATCCAGTCTAGCTAATCCTCTGTCAGCTGAAAACATTAGTAACGCCAAAAATGTCCCTCCTTTCCTGACAATTTTCTACAGTGTCGGAGTGTGGAGTTCAGGCAGTTTAAGGCTTCTTTCACACTAGCGTTAGTATACGTTCACCTCCCTTCCGTCCGAGGAAGAGCAGATCAAAAGATTAAACGGAAAGCAACGGTTCTGATAGAATTACCTTTTGATTTCAATGGTAATTGTTTTGTTTCAGCTGCTTTCCGTTTGTCTCCATTCGCCAGGTTTCCGTTTTTTTTTAAAAAATTAAAAAAATTAATTGAAGCAAAAGTGCAGTCTGCAGAACTTTTGTTTCTGTGAAAAAAAACTGGAAACCTAGCGAACAGGGACAAACAGAAAGCAACCGAAACAAAAGAATTACCATTGAAATCAGTGGTAATTCTAACGGAACCGTTACTTTCCATTTAATCTTTCGATCCTCTCTTCCTCTGACGGAAGAGAGGTAAACGTATACTAACAGTGGTGTGAACTTAGGCTTCGTTCACATCTGCGCCAGGGCCCAATTCCGTTTGGAGTTTTCCGTCAGAACGCTACCCTGACTGACACAAACAGATACCATAGGTTTCAGTTTCCATCACCGTTGATTTCAATGGTGTCGGGTACGGTGCAAATAGTTTCTGTTTGTCACCATTTTGACGGAATGAATAGCGTAGTCTACTGCGCTATTCATTCCGTCAAAACGACGGAACCCTTGCACAACGGAGACAAACGGAAACCATTTGCACTGGATCCGTCACCATTGAAATCAACGGTGATGCAAACAGAAACCTATGGTATCTGACAGGGTTCCATTCATGGGTTCCCCTGACTGAAAGCACCGACAGAACGCCAGTACGGAGCCCTGACGTACATGTGAGCGAAGCCTCAGCCTAAATTTTAGACAATTGCTTAAACTTGATACACTCTAGCAAACACATGTGAGAACTATTAGGTCTGTATTAGTTTTCAGACTGTTCCATTCACTGACAGCAAATCGGGATCTTGAAAATTATGAGCAATTGAAGTATCAAGTATATTAGAAAGTTGCTTAACGATGCAGGAAGAGTATGTTGGTCCTGAGCACATTGGGATGAGCATACCCGTTGGCACAGTAAGTGTAATACACAGCTGCGGACCCGCTCTGGTGGTGGAGGTGAGAGGAACCTCTGATCTTGTTTAATCCTTTTGAATGCCACAATCAACACTGATCGCAGCATTCAAAGGGAAAGGCTGGCGGGGTAAACTCCACTTTGATCGCGTCACAGGTGATCCCATTAAAGGACCCTACGACTGTTTGACCATATGTTCTGTTGTTTGGGCATACCTAAATATGCCCTATCAGTGCACAGGCTAATGTACTGTTTTATATGCCAGTACATTATAGTTTAAAAAAATCTAGATTAAAAGTACCGTTATAGGGTAAAAAAAAAAAGTCAAATAATAAAGTGTAATGTTTAAAAAAAATCTGTAAAAACCACACAAATTTTTTCCATTAATTAACCTTTATTAAAGAGGCTCTGTCACCACATTATAAGTGGCCTATCTTGTACATGATGTGATCGGCGCTGTAATGTAGATTACAGCAGTGTTTTTTATTTAGAAAAACGATCATTTTTGACGGAGTTATGACCTATATTAGCTTTATGCTAATGAGTTTCTCAATGGACAACTGGGCGTGTTTTACTATATGACCAAGTGGGCGTTGTGGAGAGGAGTGTATGACGCTGACCAATCAGTGACCAATCAGCGTCATACACTTCTCTCCATTCATTTACACTGCACATAGCGATATAGCTATATTGCTATGTGCAGCCACATACACAAACTCTAACATTACTGCAGTGTCCTGACAATGAATATACATTACCTCCAGCCAGGACGGGATGTGTATTCAGAATCCTGACCACTTCTGTAGCGTCTCTGTGAGTTACAGCATAGCAGGCGTAGTCTTGCGAGATCTCACTGTGCTGTAAATCAGAGACGCTACAGAAGTGGTCAGGATTCTGAATACACATCACGTCCTGGCTGGAGGTAATGTATATTCACTGTCCGGACACTGCAGTAATGTTAGTGTGTGTGTGTGTATGAAGCTGCAGATAGCGATATAGCTATATCGCTATCTGCAAAGTAAATGAATGGAGAGAAGTGTATGACGCTGATTGGTCACTGATTGGTCAGCGTCATACACTTCTCTCCACAACGCCCACTTGGTCATATAGTAAAACACGCCCAGTTGTCCATTGAGAAACTCATTAGCATAAAGCTAATATAGGTCATAACTCCGTCAAAAATGATCGTTTTTCTAAATAAAAAACACTGCTGTAATTTACATTACAGCGCCGATCACATCATGTACAAGATAGGCCACTTATAATGTGGTGACAGAGCCTCTTTAAATACAAGTCCCAAAACATAAAATAATATACTCATATTTCTTCTTGTGTTTTTGGCAAAATTTTAATTAAACGCTAATGTATGTGTACCAAAAAATAGTACCTACATGAAGTACAACTTGTCCCGCAACAAAAAAAAACCCTCATACAGCTATGTCCAGAAAAAAACTTAGATTTCAAAAATTGGTAAAAACAAGCGCCAATTGATGATATAACGGCCACAAACGATAATGTATAGGCCACCATAAAAGATTTGATCAATAACAAACAAGCAACATCTTGCTAATCGTGAAATTGCTGAACAATGATTGCGATCTTTTACTTGATCTTCTAATATTTTACATAGTATTTGCCCCGTGTAAAAGGCCCTTAAAGGGAATGTGTCGCTAGAATTTTTTATTTATTTTTTTTTTTCAGTTAAACAATTATTATTTAAAGAGGCTCTGTCACCAGATTTTGCAGCCCCTATCTGCTATTGCAGCAGATCGGCGCTGCAATGTAGATTACAGTAACGTTTTTATTTTTAAAAAACGAGCATTTTTGGCCAAGTTATGACCATTTTCGTATTTATGCAAATGAGGCTTGCAAAAGTACAAGTGGGCGTGTATTATGTGCGTACATCGGGGCGTGTTTACTACTTTTACTAGCTGGGCGTTGTGTATAGAAGTATCATCCACTTCTCTTCAGAACGCCCAGCTTCTGGCAGTGCAGACACAGCGTGTTCTCCAGAGATCACGCTGTGTCGTCACTCACAGGTCCTGCATCGTGTCGATGATTCTGCAGCAGCATCGGCGTTTGCAGGTAAATCGATGTAGCTACTTACCTACAAATGCTGATGCTGCTGCAGAATCAACTGTAGCCTCTGGTGCCGATGTGGCCGACACGATGCAGGACCTGTGAGTGACGTCACAGATCTGCACTGCCAGAAGCTGGGCGTTCTGAAGAGAAGTGGATGATACTTCTCATCAGAAAGCCCAGCTAGTAAAAGAAGTAAAAACGCCCCGATGTACGCACATAATACACGCCCAGTTGTATTTTTACTTTTCAACACGCCCACTTGGACTTTTGCAAGCCTCATTTGCATAAATACGAAAATGGTCATAACTTGGCCAAAAATGCTCGTTTTTTAAAAATAAAAACATTACTGTAATCTACATTGCAGCGCCGATCTGCTGCAATAGCAGATAGGGGCTGCAAAATCTGGTGACAGAGCCTCTTTAAGTGATTACACATTGTTGTTTAATTTTTTTTAAATTTTTTCACAAGTCAGGAAATATTATAAATTAGATTCTAATTGATAACATTTCCATGTGCTGGCCACTAGAGGGAGCAGTTCCCAAAATTGCAGCATGGTCAATGTGGTAAAACAACCTCATTGCTTTATGTTGCAAATTTGGGGTGAACACACTCTCCTCTAGTGTCCTCACACAATCCAGTGCCAGGAGAAGGAGGGATTTGAATCGTCAAACCTCCTACACTGTGTGCCGCCATTTTCTGATCGACTGCACAGTGTAGGAGGATTAGATACAGTGCTCAGACGACCGTATAACACGAACATAATACACACATCACATACACGAACATAAATTACCTGCTCCTGCCGCCTCCGCTCCTATTTCTTGCGCCTTCGCTTCCTTGAACATATGGCCGGAAGTCGTCATCTGACTGTCCGGCAGCAGCTTCCGGTCCACATGAAAATGGCGCCGGATTTTGCTCTGCTAACGAGCTTTGTTTTGGTCTGTGTGGGAGCGGCGCATGTGACGTTCCCACACAGACGGCGTACGCTGCAGAGAATGGAAAGGTTCCCGTTCGCATTCTCTACAGGGTTGTATGTGCCGTATTCCATCTCTGTATGTGTCGTTAATCGACACATACAGAGATGAAAAAAAAATGGCAGCCCCCATAGAGAAGTAAAAGTAAGGACACAGTAAAAAGTAGAACATGAGAACACAAATAAATACAATTTATGTTAATATCATATTAAAAACCATGACACCTTCCCTGACAAAAATGCAAATTGGCCTTATTTGTATATGCAGTTCTCTAATTGTATTCTTGCTGATCTTATCGCAAAACATTTTTTGTACAATCTAGTAGTCAAGTCAGACTTGATGTTTATTTGATGTACTGTACCTTTTCTTTAACCTCTTAACGACCTATGACCGATATATCCATCACGAGTAGGTGCTAGTTCCTGCTCTGTGACGGATATATCCGTCACTAGTATTTCGTGGGTACTGCCACTGTAGATAAGCGGCAGGAGCACAGCTGTTATACACAACCTGGCTCCTGCTGCAACTCCTGGGGTCGGAGATGACGCCAGTCCCGGCAGCTTAACCCCTTAGATGCAACGTCTAAGGTGTTTGACAGATGGAGGGGGCTCCCACTTTCAGAACTATTGCGGGGTGCCCATGGGTTACCTAACAAAGGTCCCCTGGTCTGCCGTTAGTAACTGCTCATTAGGCCATGCCAGAGGCATGATACGCTGTGGCAGGCAATAATGGTTTTGAATACGCAGCATTAAACAAGCGATCAAAGAATCGCTGCTTCAAGTTCACTAGTGGGACAGAAAGATATTAAAGTTTAATAAAAATTAAAAAGTACCCCCCACATAAAAAATTTAATAAATTATTATTGTATTGTTCATTAAAAAATATTTGTTTTTTATTTAAAAAAATAAAAACCTACATATTAGGTAGGGCTGGGCAATTAATCGGAAAAAAAACAAAACCGAAATTCAGCGCAATTAGCCAGCGTCATCTTGCGTATTTTAGTTTGGTTTTTTTTCCCCCGGTTTCAAATGTATCTGCATCCTCAGGACACAGATGCAGTTGAATCTAATGAAAGAGCAGGGAGCAGTAAGGTCCCTGCTCTACCATTTACTATGTATCACCAGACGCTCATGGCTCGGTGCGGACAGGCGCAAGACAGTGATGTCATCGCGTCTGTCTGCACCGAGCCACACGGATCGGAGAAGCAGAGGGATTTCCGCCACTCGTTGTTAGAACGGGGTTAGGTAAGTGTGTATTTTAATAGGCACTATTTGGGGCTGTGGGAGGGGCAGCTGTAGCGCATTATTACAGGGTGGGGGAAACTATTATGGACATACTGTGGAGGGAATGTATGTGGGTATTATACTGTATGGGGGCATTATACTGTGTGGGGGCAGCTATAGGGGCATTATACTGTGTAGAGGGCAGTTATGGGGGCATTATACTTAGTGGAGGGCAGTTATGGAGGCATTATACTGCATGGAGGGCAGTTATGGGGGCAATATACTGTGGAAGGCAGAGTGAGCGGGGAATATTATTTACAGTAGTATACAGCAGGCTCGGGATAAATATTCAGTGGCGTAGCATGCAAATAGGGGGCATGGTATGCAAAAGTGGTGTGGCCTAAATAATTCATTAATCGTAATCGAGGTTACATGTTCAATTCATTGTGATTTTTATTTAGGCCATAAGTGACCAGCCCTAAGGTCTCATGCACACGACCGAGTGTGCCGTCCGAGTCCCATCAGTGATCCGAGGAATGATAGGACATGTTCTATCTTTCCTCGGATCGAAGACTCTGACCATTTTTCACGGACCCGATTCACCCTCTAAAGTGAAGACTATCGGATGCCGTCAAAAACGGCCCGAGTGGCACAACAGTCGTGTGCATGAGGCGTAATATTAGGTACTGCCGCAATCGTAACGACCCGTAAAACAAACCAAACATATTAGTTATGTTGCATGGTGTTAAAAAAAATTGTGAAAAGACAATGGCAGAATATTTTGCATTCCCGCTTAACTTTTTTTTTTTTTTTTATAAAAGCTAACCAAAAAATTATATGTACCCCAAAATGGTACCAATAAAAACTGCAACTCTTCCCGCAAAAAACAAGCCCTTGTATTCCTATCGATGGAAGAATAAAAAAAAGTTATGGTTCGAAATGTGGCAACACAAAGATTTTTTTCCATAAAACATGTTTTATTGGGCAAAAATACAAAAATTTAAAAAAAAAAAAAGACTTCACATATTTAGTATCGCCGCATTCGTACCGATTTATATAATAAAGTTTACGTTATTTTTACCATGTGTATATACACTTCACTGCCTGTAAAAAAACGCCAAAACCCCTCCAAAAATCAGTGGCATTCTCTTCTCAAATTTTTTTTTTATGTAAGCTAATTAATGATTTATATGTACCCCAATATGGTGCCATTGAAAACTACAACTCTTCCCACAAAAAAACAAGCTGTCATAAAGTTACGGGAAAATAAAAAAAGTTATGACTCTTGGAATATAAGGATGAAAAAAAAAATGGTTTGGCTGTTAAAGGGGTTGTCCAGTTTTTTTTTATATTTTTCTTACTTATTTGTAGAATAGGAAATAATACAGTTTTCTAATATAAATGTATTAGAAATTCTGTTCACATACATTTCTTATAGTGCATGAGGCCCCTGTCACAGTGGAATGGTACAGCCCACAGATTAGTCCTGTGTAATGCATCCACAGGGTAACGGAATATGACTAAACATGGCATCAGTCATGTGATCACTCACTCACTGTTAGGGCCACATAGAGGACACATCCATGGGCCATGTGAATTGGAGTAAGGGTCCATGCACACGACCGTAAAAAACCTCCGTCTTTGCGGACTGCAATTGCGGTCTGCAAACATGGACCCATTCACTTTCATTGAACGCGGACACCTTTCCGTAGCGCTACGGAAGGGTGTCTGTGCCGTAGAAATGTTCCGAAAATTATGGAACATGTCCGTTCTTTTGCATTTTGCGGGCCCTGCTCCCATACTTTGTATGGGAGCACGGCCCGAAAATGCGGGTGGCAGTCGGCGGCCGGGCCATGATTGCGGACACGGTCGTGTGCATGGGGCCTAATGGTGGAATAACGATGAGCACCTACTTCACTGTGTGTGTATTCACCGTCTCTGGGAATGTTAGAGCTGCTCCTCAGACACTGACAGGTGTGATGGGATGTTACTGTAGGTAGAAATACTTTGTAACTTCTGCTCCTCTTAACCTATTATTCACCTGGACAGGGTTACCTGAATGCCAGGGGTCACATGATGTTGGTCACATGACTACCCACATCTTTAGTCCATTCAGTTATCCTATGGGGGAAATTCTATGGACAAATCTGTGGGCTATACCGTTTTTATTTTTTAGACCGTAGCAACTGCACTGACGTAAGAAAGTTATGTGAGCAGAATTTTAAATACATGTATATTAGAAATCTGTATAACGTCCTATCCTATAAATATATTAATATAAAAAATGGACAACCCCTTTAAGTCCCAAACAGGCCTGATCATTAAAATGGCAGTGTCTACATGAGTAACTATTTGACCACATTGGACCAGATTTATTCAAACCGCTTCGAATTAGACTAAATTTAGCACAGGTTTATCACAGTGACTGATGCTTGATGATAAATTTGGCGCACCTTTAGACACTTCTGACTAACTTTCCACTACCTCTTGATTTATTTACTTTGGACCACTTTTTTGCGCCACAATTTTGTCTCAATCTAGCGCATCTTAAGCCATATCCCTTTCCTGCTAGGCCACACCCCCTTCTTGGACAAGTCACAAACATCTGTTTCTTTGGCGCATTTCATTGGTTTATCTAAAATGATTTGCTCCAAAAAGAAGGTACAACTTAGGCCACAATGCTGACACAGCGTCCATAGTAAATCTGCCCTCATATATCGGACTACAGTTAGGAGCATGTTTAGTGGGCTCAGTGTCTGCTGCTTTACCTCCTTACAGCTATGGGCATCTGAAAAATACCTTAAGTCTGACGGGTGCACTTTAACCCCTTAACGCTCAGTGACGTACTATTCTGTCATGGAAACCGCCCCGTTCGCGCTCCATGACGGAATAGTACGTCGCGGGAGTAACAGCCATTTCGGCCGTCCTCCCGACACATACAGGAGCTGTGACAGCTGCTGTCTCGTACAGCAGTTGCCGCAGCTCCTACAGCGGCGACCGATCGATGTGTCCCCGCTGATTAACCCCTTAAAAGACGCGTCCAATAGCGATTGCAGCTTTTTAGGGGTTAAGCTACCGTCACCGGCCTGCTACATGATAGCAGCCGGTGATGGTGACTATGGCAACCAGACACCTAACAATGGCGTCGGGCTATGCCATCGACGGAAGCCTAGTGGCTCCTGACAAAGTCAGGACCCACTATGCTTGCTGTCAGTGAGTAGCTGACAGCTCTGATACACTGCATTACGCATGTAGTGCAGTGTATTAGAATAGCGATCAGGGCCTCCTGACCTCAAGTCCCCTAGTGGGACAAAGTAATAAAGTTAAAAAAAAAGATGTGTAAAAATAAGAAAATAAAAGTTTTAAATGTAATAAAAGTAAAAATCCCCCCTTTTCCCTTATCAGTCATTTATTATTAATAAAAATTTATAAACAAACAAATAAACTATACATAATTGGTATCGCCGCGTCCGTAACGGCCTGAACTACAAAATCATTTTGTTGTTTATTCTGCGCGGTGAACGCCGTAAAATAAAATAATAATAAACCGTACCAGAATCACAATTGTTTGGTCACTTCACCTCCCAAAAAATGAAATAAAAAGAAATAAAAAAGTCGCATGTACCTAAAAAATGGTCCTGATCGAAACTACAGTTCGTTACGCAAAAAATAAGTCCTCGCACGGCTTTATTGATGGAAAAATAAAAAAGTTCTGGCGCTTAGAATAAGGTAACACAAAAAGTGAATGATTTTTTACAAAACTTATTTTATTGTGCAAACGCCATAAGACTTAAAAAAAACTATAAACATCTGGTATCGCCGTAATCGTATCGCCCCGCAGAATAAAGTGAATATGTCATTTATAGCGCACGGTGAACGCTGTAAAAAATAAATAAAAAAACAATAGTAGAATTGCTGTTTTTTAGTCACCACGCCACTTAAAAATAGAATAAAAACTGATCAAAAAGCCGCATGTACCCCAAGAAAACTACAATGAATTCCTCAAGGGGTCTAGTTTCCAAAATGGGGTCACTTTTTGGGGGTTTCCACTGTTTTGGCACCACAAGACCTCTTCAAACCGGACATGGTGCCTAAAAAAAAAAGGAGGCCTCAAAATCCACTAGGTGCTCCTTTGCTTCGGAGGCCAGTGCTTCAGTCCATTACCGCACTAGGGCCACTTGTGGAATATTTCTCAAAACTGCAGAATCTGGGCAATAAGTATTGAGTTGCGTTTCTCTGGTAAAACCTTTTGTGTTATAGAAAAAAATAGTATAAAAAGGATTTTCTGACAAAAATGTAAATTTCACCTCTACTTTGCTCTAAATTCCTGTGAAACACCTAAAGGGTTCATAAACTTTCTAAATGTTGTTGTGAATACTTTGAGGGGTCTAGTTTCTTAGGGGTGTCTAATATATGGGCCCCTCAAAGCAACTTCAGTACCTGCCGGGTAAGAGGGCAAGGTATGGCGTGAAGATGTATAAGCTGTGCGAGAGTTCATCAGGGTATACCTACAGATTTAGGATATATGAAGGGAAGGACACCAGTATTCAGCCACCAGAATGCCCCCCCCCCCCTTACTGGGAATTAATGTAAAAATTGTGTGGGATTTGGTGCACCCACTGCTGGACCAGGGTTACCACCTCTACCTGGATAATGTTTATACCAGCGTCCCACTCTTCAACTGCCTCGCTTCCCGAAATCCTGCGGCATGCGGCACTGCTAGAAGTAATCTGAGAGGCCTCCCTAAGACTCTGCTTGGGCAAACACTCAGAAGGGGTGAGAGCAGGGCACAATCTAGCAGCAACATATTGTGTGTCAAGTACAAGGACAAGAGAGATGTCATTGTATTGACAACAATACATGGCCGCACCAGTACCCATGTACCAATACAGATACCCCCAAACCAGACTGCATCCTGGACTACAATAGGTACATGGGAGGGGTGGACTTGTCAGATCAAGTCCTGAAGCCCTACAGCGCCATGCGGTGTGGTATAAGAAGCTGGCCGTGCACATCATTATCAAGAACCTAATCTTTAGGGACCAAGAAGGGGGCACCCAGTACTTCTGGAAGCGAGGCCACAGGCATCGTACCAGGGCAACACTTTCCAGAAGAAGTTCCCCAAACTGGCAAGATGGGAAAAAGTCAAAAGAGGTGCAAAGTCTGCTATAAGAGGGGGATAAGGGAGGACACAATATCTCAATGTGACACGTGTCCCGAAAAACCAGGGCTCCGTATGAAAGTGTTTTAAAATTTATCATCCAGCCCTTAGATTTTTCATCTACCCTGACGCACTCCGCACGGTTTATCCCCCTCATCTTTCCCTTCTGAGCCCTGCTGTGTGCCCAGGCAGGTGATAACAGCCACATGTAGGGTATTGCCGTACCCGGGAGAACCCACATTACAGTTTATGGGGTGTATATCCCTGGTGGCGCATGCTGGGCACAATATATTGGACACTGAAATGGCATAGATATATAGAAAATTGCAAATCTCACAGTGCACCAGCTGCTGCGCATTACCTTTTCAACAATACCTCTGGGTTCAAAATGCTCACTACACCTCTAGATGAATGTCTTAAGGGGTGTCGTTTCTAAAATGGGGTCACTTCTCGGGGGTTTCAACTGGTACCTCAGGGGCATCTGCATACATGACAACACCAGGAAAGCTCCAGAAGGCCAAATGGTGGTCCTTTCCTTCTGAGCCCTCCCATGGGCCCAAACTGCAGTTTATCACCACAAATGGGGTATTGCCACACTCAGGACAAAATGGGGTATTTTGTTCCCTGTGAAAATAAGAAATTTTTATCAAAAATGACCTCTTATTGGAAAAAATTCAATTTTTTAATTTCACAGCCCAATTCAAATACGTGCTGTGAAAAAACTGTGCGGTCAAAATGGTCACAGCAACTATAAATCAATACCTTGAGGGGTCTAGTTTCCAAAATGGGATCACTTCTGGTGGGTTTCCATTGCTTTGATACCTCTTGGGCTCTGAAATGCGACATGCCACCCGAAGACCAATTTAGCAAAATCTGGACTCCAACAAACACATAGCACTCCTTTGCCGTTTGGGTCCATGGGAGGGCTCAGAAGGAGTTTATCACCACAAATGGGGTATTGCCGCACTCAGGACAAAATGGGGTATTTTAAGTCTTGTGAAAATAAGAAATGTTATCAAAAATGACCTCTTATTGGAAAAACTGCAATTTTTTAATTTCACAGCCCAATTCAAATAGGTGCTGTGAAAAAACTGTGTGGTCAAAATGGTAACAACAACCATAAATTAATTCCTTGAGGGGTGTAGTTTGCAAAATGGTGTCACTTTTGGGGGATTCCTACTGTTTTGGCACCTCAACACCTCTTCAAACCTGGCATGCTGCCTAAAATATATTCCAATCAAGAAGAGGCCCCAAAATGCACTAGGTGCTTCTTTGCTTCTGGGGCTTGTGTTTTAGTCCACGAGCGCAGTAGAGCCACATGTGGGACATTTCTAAAAACGTCAGAATCTGGACAATACATATTCAGTAGTGTTTCTCTGGTAAAAAAATGTAATAAAATTGAAATTCAGCAAGAAAAATGAAATTTGTAAATTTCACCGCCACTTTGCTTTAATTCCTGTGAAATTCTTAATGGGTTAAAAAACTTTCTAAATGCTGTTTTGAATACTTTGAGGGGTCTAGTTTTTAAAATGGGGTGTTTTATGGGGGTTTCTAATACATAGGCCCCCCAAAGCCACTTCAGAACTGAACAGGTACCTTAAAAATAAAGGCTTTTGAAATTTTCTTAAAAATATGAGAAATTGCTGTTCATGTTCTAAGTCTTGTAACGTCCAAGAAAAATAAAAAAAAAATCCAAAAACTATGCAAATCTAAAGTAGACATATGGGAAATGTGAACTAGTAACTATTTTGGGGGGTATACCCATCTGTTTTACAAGCAGATGCATTTAAATTCAGAAAAATGCTGCTGTTTCTAAATTTTGCAATTTTTCACAAATAAACACTGAATATATCGACCAAATTTTACCACTATCATAAAGCCCAATGTCTCACGAGAAAATAATCTCAATCGCTTGGATAGGTTTAAGCATTCCGATGTTATTACCACATAAAGTGAAACATGTCAGATTTGAAAAATGGGCTCTGAGCCTTAAGGTTAAAACTAGGCTGCGTCCTTAAGGGGTTAACTCCACTGCTGAAACTTAAAACCAGGTGATGTAACCACACAGATGGCAGAGGTCCTTCTATTCTATACCCTGAGAGGCACTAAAAAAAGAAAGACAAATAATACGGTCCGTGGTAACAATAGGCTTAAAGGAACAGTGTCATCACAAATAATTTTTTTATATGTTAAAGATGTTAGTGCTTTAATAAAAACGTTTATTTTCATTTGTGTGTTTGTGTTTTACTGTTTCTTATTTTTTACACTTTTTCTTCCCTATGGGGGCTGCCATTTTTTGTTCCATTTCTGTGTGTGTCGATTAACGACACACACAGACATGGAACACGGCAGCCACAGTCCCATAGGGACTGCGAACGGCTCCCGTCCCATTGACTGCCGTGTACGGCGTCTGTGTGGGAACTGCGCATGCGCCGCTCCCACACAGTCCTATTCGAAATTGGCGCCGTCCGGCGCCATTTTCCTGTGGACCGGAAGTCGCGGCCGGACAGTAATATTACTACTTCCGGTCGCGGCTTCCGGACTTGTGCACATGGAACAGCGGCAGCAAAGGGAGCGGACGGGCCGGAGGGAGCCGCGGCGGCAGGAGCAGGTAAGAGATTTCAATGTATGTTAGTGTTTGTGTGTGTTTACTACTGTATGTAAACCTACTACACTGTGGGTTACCTCAAAAAATGGCGACACACAGTGTAGGAGGTTAAACCTTTCAAACCCCTCGTTTATCCCGGCACTAGCCAGGATAAAGGAGGGGGGGATGCTGAGAGCTCACTAGAGCGAGGGCTTTTAACCCAATGTTGCAATGCTGCAATTTTGGGAACAGCTCCATCTAGTGACCAAAAATGGGTAGTATTATAAATTAGAAATAATTTATAATATTACATGGACTCGTGCAAAAAAATAAAAAAAATTTGAATAATGTTTAATCACCCACACACTAAATGTTTAATTTTTAAAAAAAAAACATGTTTTTCTGGCAACACATTCCCTTTAAGAGTAACTGGACTCTAGTGCCAGGCTGAATACACCCCAGTAGCCAGGTGGCCCATCCACCTAAACATATGTTATTGACTCCTAACTTTTTGGATTAATTCTGTATACCCGTGGTATAGTGTTATTCGCTGTGGAGTCTCTTGCAGTGGTTCTGATGTTTTCTTTCACAAGGTCTCGCACAGACGTTAATACAGATTTATACTCGTTTTTCTTCCATTTACAAACATGTGTATTATAGAGTTGAAATAGTAACAGAGCATTATACGTGCTCTAAACTTCTAATGTATACTTTTGTTAACATTCAGTCCCAGACTGGTAGACATCCTTGATTAACTATTTATGATAAATTTCTTTTAAAAGGGCTCTGTCGAACAATTCATTCACTGAAGTTGTGTTGTGCGTAGGAGACTCCTCCACCGCCCCGCCCCCCCCCCCCCCCCCCGGCAATGATTGCAGAGAATGGGACGCCCAGTGAGGACCTGTTCCATGTGCTCTAGCTGAGGGAGAGGCCGTGTACGGCGTTCCTTCCCAGCATGGTATTTCCTGGCATGATGTTCTCGTGATTGGTTCTTTGTGTGGCGCACTGTAGGCAGAATTGCTATCTTCTCTGACCAGGAATTTGCTATCCCTGGAATCGGAGATGTGGAGATGCTGACCGGTGAGAGCGTTGCAGACTCCTCCTGTGTGCTGCTGTAGTTTTCCTTAATTTTCCATTTTGTGCTTTGTTTATGGGAAGGGTCCCACTTCCATGATGGGATCTGTAGTATTAAGGAGTCGGAGGAGGGGATAGGTCGTGGATCTCCGGCTCCTTGTGGAGTTTAGTTGCCGGCCACTGTCCTAGAAACCCAGTTGACCAGAGGGGGAAGGATTGTTGGCGACTAAAAAAAGAAAAGTCTGGACTTGCAAGAATAGAGTAGAGTTGGCCGCCCACCCATTCTGTGTTTTAAACAAATCTCCAGAAGGTGCAATATCAGGGCGGTGGGGTTTCCAGAAAGAGAGGTAGGGGAGGACTGTGTTAAATTCATATCAGAGTGGATTATGAAAAAGATCAGACGGACAAACTTGTCTTACTTCTTTGCAATTGAGAGAGCCCATAGGGTTCCTATGATGGCCCCACCCCCATTTATGAAATCCCCGTTCAATCTTGTTTAAAGTCCTGAGCTCTCAAGTCTGAGACCAGATTTTGTTAGGCTAGATATCTCTCCGTTGGAGCAGAATGGGAACAAAACTCTTCTGTACCCAGATTATTCGAGGGACACTCAACTTGAATAATTGTTACATTTATTGATGTCAGAAGAAAGCTCTACGGAAAGGGGGTTAAATATTCCCCGTTGTTCCCCTGAAAACGGCAAGAGGTTCTCTCCTCATTAACCAATTTCTTCATGGAATCAAAAGAGGCCGTTAGATGGATTGAATACTTGCGGTCTGTAAACCTAGTCTTATTTTGATAAAGTTGCTGGGATTGAAAAAGACACTCGCTATCTTCATTCTGCTTAATCCAGCTGAAACCAGTCGAAGGGACTTTTAGGGGTTCCCAATTTGTATTTAGGATGGAACTAAGGCCAGAGTGTAAGAGGGTTAGGGGTGGTAGAAGAGGCCCTGACGTAATCCGGTGTTGGCATGATAATGTTCAGGATACAAGGGTGTGGGTGGCTAGGAATGTGTGGTAAAAAGAAATATATTTTTTTCATTTTGTTTAGCCTTTAGGGTGGTTAAGAGTCATATGCCTAATCACTAATTACAAGAAATTGGGTAGGGATAGGGGTACATGCGATGTATGCTAGTTACTCGAGAGGGGTAACTTTCCTAATATATTGAACGACACGGCACAGGATCCTGTCCGAGTGGGTAGACCGTTGGATTTGTACTCCATCTTCAATTATCAGGACAAAAGCTAGTCCTCACATCAGGGCTGGACGATTATGACCTAAATCAAAATCGCGACTAATTGAACATGTAACCTCTATCATGGTTAATTTTGCAGCCAAACCCCCAATTTGCATGCTACATCATTGAATTAATATTTATCACCTGAGCCTGCTGTATACTAATTTATATAATATACCCTGAGACACGGCCCCACCCATTATAATGCTCCCATAGCTGCCCTCCACACAGTGCGATGCTCCCATAGCTGCCCTCCACACAGTGCGATGCTCCCATAGCTGCCCTCCACACAGTGCCACAGTGCGATGCTCCCATAGCTGCCCTCCACACAGTGCGATGCTCCCATAGCTGCCCTCCACACAGTGCGATGCTCCCATAGCTGCCCTCCACACAGTGCGATGCTCCCATAGCTGCCCTCCACACAGTGCGATGCTCCCATAGCTGCCCTCCACACAGTGCGATGCTCCCATAGCTGCCCTCCACACAGTGCGATGCTCCCATAGCTGCCCTCCACACAGTGCGATGCTCCCATAGCTGCCCTCCACACAGTGCGATGCTCCCATAGCTGCCCTCCACACAGTGCGATGCTCCCATAGCTGCCCTCCACACAGTGCGATGCTCCCATAGCTGCCCTCCACACAGTGCGATGCTCCCATAGCTGCCCTCCACACAGTGCGATGCTCCCATAGCTGCCCTCCACACAGTGCGATGCTCCCATAGCTGCCCTCCACACAGTGCGATGCTCCCATAGCTGCCCTCCACACAGTGCGATGCTCCCATAGCTGCCCTCCACACAGTGCGATGCTCCCATAGCTGCCCTCCACACAGTGCGATGCTCCCATAGCTGCCCTCCACACAGTGCGATGCTCCCATAGCTGCCCTCCACACAGTGCGGTGCTCCCATAGCTGCCCTCCACACAGTGCGGTGCTCCCATAGCTGCCCTCCACACAGTGCGGTGCTCCCATAGCTGCCCTCCACACAGTGCGGTGCTCCCATAGCTGCCCTCCACACAGTGCGGTGCTCCCATAGCTGCCCTCCACACAGTGCGGTGCTCCCATAGCTGCCCTCCACACAGTGCGGTGCTCCCATAGCTGCCCTCCACACAGTGCGGTGCTCCCATAGCTGCCCTCCACACAGTGCGGTGCTCCCATAGCTGCCCTCCACACAGTGCGGTGCTCCCATAGCTGCCCTCCACACAGTGCGGTGCTCCCATAGCTGCCCTCCACACAGTGCGGTGCTCCCATAGCTGCCCTCCACACAGTGCGGTGCTCCCATAGCTGCCCTCCACACAGTGCGGTGCTCCCATAGCTGCCCTCCACACAGTGCGGTGCTCCCATAGCTGCCCTCCACACAGTGCGGTGCTCCCATAGCTGCCCTCCACACAGTGCGGTGCCCCCATAGCTGCCCTCCACACAGTGCGGTGCCCCCATAGCTGCCCTCCACACAGTGCAACTGTGGACCTTTACAGGTCCCTTCTCTACCATTGGATGCAACTATATTTGTGTCCTGAGGACGCAGATACAGTTGAAACCAGGAGAGAAAAAAAACTGCAATGCGTAAGATGGCGTAGGTTAATTGCACTGAACTTCGGTTTTGGTTTATTTTTGATTAATTGCCCGGCCCTACCTCACGGGTATATACATCCCATACTAGTTTTCATTGTGCGTTTTTAAATGAGCTTTGTGAATTCATGTCTCACAAGGAAAATGTACCTATGATTGTGTGATGCAGGAGAAGGTAGTTAGAATGAGACCAGAAGGTAGACGTTCAAGAGCGGCAGTTTAATAGAACAAGTGATACACTCTCGAATTACGTACACCCTGCTCATATCCGTTAATACGTTATATTTCCTATGAACCAAGGTAAATATCCCATTACTCTTCCCCCCCCCCTCCTCCCCCCCCCCCATTGGTTGTTATTATTAAGACTGGGGGTTGGTCCGTATAAATAAATTTTGGTTGACCTTAACATAATACGAGTAGGTTTTAGAGCAGCTCCGGGAGTTCTTGGAGATCAATATGGAGCTTTTCCCCCAAGATAGTGGTGTGGGATACTTTGAAGAGTTCTCTAAGCGGTCTACTGTATAAGTATATCTCCCACAGGAGAAAAACGTTATGTAAGGAGGAGGAGAAGTCTAAGAGAGAAGTCCAGGAGACTGAGTCCCGATTCTTAATAAAAAGGTACACCGGCCCCCAGACATAAATTAAGTGCGTGTGAAGCATATGAAGGGGTCATTTTCAAAACAACATAGAATGGGGCAGGAAAAAAATGGAGAGATTGATCCAGCGCTGCAAGAGTGTGTTTTAAAAAGGAACGTATTCCCAAATTTATTCTTGTCAAAAAATTGTTAAAAGTATAGCAGGCAGTATAGCAAGGCAGCAGCAAGTAGGTATAATAAGCCTACGCGTTTCAAGCACATCGAGTGCTCTTACTCATGGCTATCATTCGTTCACTGAAACACAAGTCCATGGGTTTATATGTTAGGCTCCATGGGTGGAGCTTAGGATATTATTTAATTAGTCAATCAGGGTAACTTCTGTGTTTACTTGGGAGTGTTGAGTATAATGTTAACCCTTTGTTGTTCATGGGTAAAATGATGTTCTCTCTCCCACAGAAACACAGAGAATATACCCATGAAACACCAGGCGAAGACATCCAATTTGTAAGTGTATTTTATGTTCCTTTTTATATATTTTTTATCTTGTAAATAATATACATCATATCTCCAATATATGTCTTTTGTTAATATGGAGTTAATTGGTGTCGATCTGTGATGTAAGAGTCGACTATTATCGCATTTGGACCGCACCAAATGTGAAGGCAGACTAACGCTGGCGATCAGAAAAAAGGAGGGGTTTTAAACCCCCTTTATTTTTGGGACTTGTGTATCTGTGAATCAGTGAAATATGGATGAATACCCGTATTGCATCAAGTTGGAAAACATTACAAAAATTTGTTAAAAAAGGTAATTTTAAAGAGGACATACATAATTTCAATTGAAAAAACATGAAGGAATCTTAAAAACAAGTGTACATATAAATACCAACAAGATAAATTCTATATTGTTCTGAAGAAAACGAAAGATTATTTGTGTGAACGGAGTGGAAACCGTTACTACTAAGATACATAAGACATTGTATATGATTATTTGTTGTATTCTTTATTAATGTATATATGGAGGGAATTACCTCCATGTATCTATTTATATTGGGCATAAATAGCACGAATACAAAGGAGGTGATGAATGTACACTTGACTAATAATTTTAAATCCTAAAGCTTCGGCTGTATGGATGTCAAAGTATACTCGGCATTTGAAGGTAAGATATATCTAGGCTCTAATTGGAACTTGCCAACTAATACAACTAGCACTACCTGGCTTGAACAGCAAGGTTTTTTCAAATGTGGATCTTACCCCTGCAAGGTGTGCAATTACACCAAAACAATCAGAAAATTCGAAGATTCTAACGGTGAATACAGCTTTCCCATTAAATCATATATCAATTGCAACAGTGAGTTTGTAATCTATATCATAGAATGCACCAGTTGCAACTTGAAATATGTAGGTTGTACTACTAGAAGGTTTAAAATCAGAATCCTGGAGCACTTGAGCTATGTCAGAAATCCCGCAATCACCAACATATCAAATGCCGCGCGGCATTTCATCACCTGCCATGATAGAAATACAACTTTTCTAAAAACCTATGCTATTGAAAAAATCAAAAGTTCTATCAGATGCGAGAGGCATTTTGGATATTTAATTTGAAAACAAGATTCCCGCAGGGTCTTAATTTGCGAAAAGAGCTCATGTTCTTATATTGAGTTACCCAGATAATCTTATTCTCTTTCTATCTAGTCAACCTTATACAAATATATTATAATCGGACAAATATCTATACAAATATAACTTCCTCTTTACATGACAAACTTGTTATAAATACTTCAATATTGTATTATCCTCAATCTTCTCAAATAAGAATTTCTGCAACAAGTTCCAATTAGAGCCTAGATATATCTTACCTTCAAATGCCGAGTATACTTTGACATCAAGAGAAAAGTAGAAAAATCCTCCAGCTCACCTGACACACTCCAGTGTGTCGTTGATAGCGCCCGGATCCTTGTACTCAAAAACAAAAAGAGTATATCTACATTGAACAACCGATTACCCCTATAATCCATGCGCTACTTAAGATCCATAAACAAACCATACCTCCACCAATGAGACCGATAGTCTCTGGCATAGGATCAGTCCTAGAAAGGCTATCAGAATGGCTAGACACACTTTTACAGCCTCTGGCACAAAACACACCGGGTTTTCTCAAGGATACTAAACATGTTCTCAACATATTTCACAACAAAATTTGGGAAAAACATTTTACCTGGCTCACATGCGATGTAGTATCATTATATACGTCAATTCCGCACGAAATAGCAATTACTGCCCTCAATTTTCATTTAACAAAATACAGTACGTATGAAACAAATTTTCAAGTCTACATATTAGAAGTACTCATGTTTCTACTAACCAATAATTATTTTCAATTCGACACAAAATATTATTTACAACTTAAAGGTGTGTCTATGGGGGCAAAATTTTCCCCATCAATAGCCAACATAGTAATGTCGTGGTGGGAACATTTCTACATTTTTTCGCCTGACAACATCTACAGTAATTGTATAGAATGGTACGGTAGATATATCGACGATATTCTAATCATCTGGAAAGGAAAAATGGACATCATCCCTGAATTTGTGGCAGCCCTTAATAACAACCAGTGCAATCTAAAATTCACTTACCACCATGACACCTCACACATCATATTCCTAGACCTGGAATTAAAAGGAAATGAAGGTCTCGTCATCTCCACTAAAACCCATCGTAAACCTACAGCTACTAACAATATTCTTCATGCAAAAAGTGATCACACAAAACATACCATCAGAGCCATACCTCTAGGTGAAATGCATAGAGCAAAAAGAAATTGTACTAACCAAAAACAGTTTGAACTTGAACACAACTCAATACAAACAAGATTACAAGAAAGAGGTTATCCAAAATGGACGTTGACCAGAGCTAGTAACATCATAAACAAAAAAACAAGAAAACAACTTCTTGGCCAACACAAAAACAATAAACAAAAACTACTACCTGTTGCCAATCAACCTACACTCATTTTACAACAAAGTAATCAATTTACGAAAATAAAAAATATAGTGACCAATTACCTACCCATTCTTATGGAAGACGACACACTTCGCACAATTCTATCAGGAGGCTGCAGGATAGTAGCGAAAAAAGCCCCCTCCTTGGGGAATACTCTGTCTCCCTCGTTATATACATCCAATGTCAATACAACAACAACATGGTTAGAGACTAAAGGCTTTTATAGATGTGGCCAACATCCCTGCAAAACCTGTTCCTACGTACACCCAACTAAAAACTTCAGCAACTCCACAGGAACAGATCATTTCACAATCCAAAATTACATCAACTGCAATTCAGAGTCGGTTATTTATCTAATTGAATGTACGGAATGTCATCTCAAATATGTCGGCTGTACGAATCGGAAATTCAAGACAAGAATTTTGGAACATCTCAGTTATATAAGGAATACCAATATCCTCAATATATCTAATGCAGCCAAACATTTCATATCTCATCACAATAAATCTACAAAAACTTTTCGTTGCTATGCTATTGAAAAAATTCAACCGCCAAAGCGAGGCGGAGATATCAAACATAAAACCCATCTAAGAGAGGCATATTGGATATATAGGCTTAATACAAGATTTCCAGAAGGTCTTAACCTAAGAAAAGAATTGATGTATCTATATTAATCCATACATAATAAATTAGGACCTCAACCATGATGAACGCCCTTATGACCAACAAAAAAAGCAAGCCAATATATTTCCAAGTCAATTCGAGGTATTCACACATCCCCATTTTATCCTTGTCCACATTATGTACAGACATAATATTGTTGTCTTGTACATAAAAATTGTCACATCACCAATTCAAGTTTGTAATGTCAATTTTCCCCACTTTACCAGTACAGTTGTGGTCCAACCTACACTTCCCCCCCCTCACATCATATCCTCGACAACTCAAGTATAGAGCCCTGTTCTAATTCACAAAACAATTTCTGATCAGATTATATGTTTAATGATAAAACCGAAAAAATTTCTACTTAAAACAGTTTACTAATAAGATTCTACAAAGAAAATAGAGATATACAAAAGAATAACTGCTCACAGAAATACTAAAGCTTGAAAGCCCAATCGATTCTATTAAGACATCAAAAAATTACGAAAAATGGACAAATTCCATAAACGTAATATTCGTTCGAATAACGAGAGATGATCTGTAATATCTTTTTCACCACCACGTACGATATATTTAAATTTAAAACTCAACACAATTCAATAATACTTACCGATATCCAGAGATAGACTTGAAAAGGAACTGGAACCGGGCAGTCGATCGCCTTTCATGTTGTTTTCCAGAACGAGTCCTGGAATGCAACTAAACCAAACAAAACTTTATCAAAACAGACAACAAGCAATCTGACATGATTTAAAATATACACGCACAAATAATAAACAAAAACTAAAAGCTTTAGTAATTCCACGGTACATAACAGTATGCAGAAGTTTTCGTTATTGTTATACAGTTACACACACACAAGTCATGGCTACCTGACACTTAATTCCGGTGTTTGCGTTCCACAACAACACAACCATGACACGCAATCAATATATTTTCATCACCTGTTTCAACCTTCACAGGATACAAATGACAGCGCGCTCTATTCAAAATTTACCACAGCCAAGTTTAAGGACGCAGCGTCGTCTGAAACGCGTAGGCCTAAGAGGATACCCTCCCTCAACTTCATATACACCCTGGACCATATATCACTGGACTTCTTTTTAAATTCAACAATTAAACTTGGAAAATCGGTTTCCATTTTAACGCCTCAGCGCTGGATCCTACCTTCTTCCCCTGTTTTCTACTTTATACTTTGACATCCATACAGCCGAAGCTTTAGGATTTAAAATTATTAGTCAAGTGTACATTCATCACCTCCTTTGTATTCGTGCTATTTATGCCCAATATAAATAGATACATGGAGGTAATTCCCTCCATATATACATCTACACATTAATAAAGAATACAACAAATAATCATATACAATGTCTTATGTATCTTAGTAGTAACGGTTTCCACTCCGTTCACACAAATAATCTTTCGTTTTCTTCAGAACAATATAGAATTTATCTTGTTGGTATTTATATCTACACTTGTTTTTAAGATTCCTTCATGTTTTTTCAATTGAAATTATGTATGTCCTCTTTAAAATTACCTTTTTTAACAAATTTTTGTAATGTTTTCCAACTTGATGCAATACGGGTATTCATCCATATTTCACTGATTCACGGATACACAAGTCCCAAAAATAAAGGGGGTTTAAAACCCCTCCTTTTTTCTGATCGCCAGCGTTAGTCTGCCTTCACATTTGGTGCGGTCCAAATGCGATAATAGTTGACTCTTACATCACAGATCGACACCAATTAACTCAATATTAACAAAATACATATATTGGAGATATGATGTATATTATTTACAAGATAAAAAATAAATAAAAAGAACATAAAATACACTTACAAATTGGATGTCTTCGCCTGGTGTTTCATGGGTATATTCTCTGTGTTTCTGTGGGAGAGAACATAATTTTACCCATGAACAACAAAGGGTTAACATACTCAACACTCCCAAGTAAACACAGAAGTTACCCTGATTGACTAATTAAATAATATCCTAAGCTCCACCCATGGAGCCTAACATATAAACCCATGGACTTGTGTTTCAGTGAACGAATGATAGCCATGAGTAAGAGCACTCGATGTGCTTGAAACGCGTAGGCTTATTATACCTACTTGTTGCTGCCTTGCTATACTGCCTGCTATACTTTTAACAATTTTTTGACAAATTTGGGAATACGTTCCTTTTTAAAACACACTCTTGTAGCGCTGGATCAATCTCTCCATTTTTTTCCTGCTATCTACCGTGGACCGTTACGGAGACCCGTGCGAGGTCGGAATGTCAGGCATTGGATGGGTGAGCTGGAGATATCCTCCCTTTGTTTTCATAGAATGGGGCACTCTTTGTGGTCCAAAGAAATTATAGGGATGGGGCAGGGCGGGTAGAATGTTGCCATGTATGATTTAGGGGAAAAGAAGTCAGACGGTCATACCCACCATTTGCAACGGGGAGATAATTTTGTAAATAACACACAGGATATCAGAAAATAAATCAAGAGGTACTTTCAAAACCTACAAATCTGAAGCTCAGGGTGGATCAAGTGAAAACGTATCTTGAGGAGATTGTCCTTTCCTCAGTTACCCAACAGGAAATTAGTCTCCTGGAAGCTGATGTTTCAATAGAGGAGATTATGGAAGTTGTATTGGGCTTCCCTAAATCTAAGTCTGCAGGGCCGTTTAGCCTTCCCTATGAAATATATCAGATATGGGGATGTGTTGGACCCCCCCCCCCCATTAGTAGATATTATTTTAACAAAGCCACAGTAACGAACGCCCTCACCTCCTTTATGGCGGAGAGGGTAATAACCCTAATTTTTAAGGATGACATATCATCCGATCTTTTATACGTGGTCGCTAAGATCGTAGCCAAAATCCTTTCACATAGGTTGATAATGATATGCCTAGTTTAAACATGTGGTGAGAGCCGCAGTGGATAGAAATACATTTCAAGTTGAAAGTATTGGAATATTTGCACATTTATAATGGGGAAATGGGAATAATCTCCAAAATATATAAACTGGTTAGAGGGTTAAAGAGATATTTAGGCCAGAGTAGTAGGGGTAGATGGGAACGGGAGTGAAGCCCGATCAAGGATAAAGAGTGGAATGAGATTCTGAAGAGGTCCCACCAAGTTTCATATAATAATCATAAAGTGACTTAGTATTTTATTTTAGACAGATTATGCTATATCCCTAGAAAACTTGGGAGGTTTAAAGTGAGCAGTTAAATGACTGTCCTAAATGTAGCAGAGCAGATGCTGGGTTTATGCATTTGCACTGGTGGTTCCCCCTGGTTAAGAGGTTGTGGGCAAATCTCTGTTTTAAAAAGTTTCTAAAAATAAATATACCTGACCACCTCGTCTGTCTGGCTGTTGGGCAATTGCGATCGGAAACAGACTTCCCGTATGATTAAAGATCTGAGAGTGGAGTGGAGTTTAAAGTGATTAACCATGAATATGGCTCTGGTGTAAATAACAGTATACAGAAAATAAGTTTTGGCATGTTTGTGGAGAAATTGAGGAGGTATATGTTTAAAATAAAAAAAAGTTACATTTTGTAATACCGGTGTACTTGGGGGGGGGGGGGGCGCGTGGTATTAAAAATGTATGGGAAGTACACGTCGGGAGTGATTCTCTAAAACAGCATTCGATAATCTAGAGCGACTGTTAATTGGCCGTCTGTCTCCGACACAGACCCGGCTTATAATGTGGAATTTTATATCTGCTTAAAGGGGTGCTCTGCTTAACAGTGTAGTTACATGATGGTCAGTCGAATGAATGGCCGACCATTTAAAGAGGCTCTGTCACCACACTAAAAGTGCCCTATCTTGTATATTATGTGATCGGCGCTGTAATGTAGATTACAGCAGTGTTTTTTTTATTTAAAAAAACTACAATTTTTGACGGAGTTATGACCTCTATTAGCTTTATGCTAATGAGTTTCTTAATGGACAACTGGGCGTGTTTTACTTTTTGACCAAGTGGGCGTTGTGGAGAGAAGTGTATGACGCTGACCAATCAGTGACCAATCAGCGTCATACACTTCTCCCCATTCATTTACACAGCACATAGTGATCTTACTAGATCACTATGTGCAGAACCATACACACACTAATGTTACTCAAGTGTCCTGACAGTGAATATACATTACCTCCAGCCAGGACGTGATGTCTATTCACAATCCTGACACTTTGGTAACGTTTGTATCAGATTTACAGCAAGGCAAGCGTAATCTCGCGAGATTATGCTGTAAATTGTCATTTAACATGAGATTACACTTGCCTTGCTGTAAATCTGATACAAACGTTACCAAAGTGTCAGGATTGTGAATAGACATCACGTCCTGGCTGGAGGTAATGTATATTCACTGTCAGGACACTTGAGTAATGTTATAGTGTGTGTATGTGGCTGCACATAGCGATATAGCTATATCGCTATGTGCTGTGTAAATGAATGGAGAGAAGTGTATGACGCTGATTGGTCACTGACTGGTCAGCGTCATACACTTCTCTCCCCAACGCCCACTTGGTCAAAAAGTAAAACACGCCCAGTTGATCATTAAGAAAGTCATTAGCATAAAGCTAAAATAGGTCATAACTCAGTCAAAAATTATCGTTTTTCTAAATAAAAAAACTGCTGTAATCTACATTACAGCGCCAATCACATTATGTAGAAGATCGGCCACTTATAATGGTAGTGATAAAGTTTTAAAAATTACGAGGACATAGAAAAAATATTTTATTGAAATAAAAAACAACCATTATTAACTATTTTAGTGAGAATAAAAAAGCGGTAATCAAAGTAGTCCTCAAATCCGATGTAGTGAAACGACCAAACCTGTAAAAAAAAAAAAACACAAACGCCCAAAAAATTTATAGCACTTCTTATACTTACCTTTCCTGGGTCCAGCACTGGAGCCGCAATGTGAGCGATCTGGGCCTTCTATCTAATCCCATCATGTGTGATACTGTCTGCTGAGCCAATGTATCTAATCCTATCCATAGCTATAGGGTCAAAGTGCTATAGATACGCTACAAGAGATATATATATATATATATATATATATATATATATATATATATATATATATATATATATATTACAAGGATAACTTTGCTTAGGGCCCCAGGAATGCCAAATTTGCCCCTGAGGGTTAGTACAAGGATACTTGCTGCTAGAGCCTGTATCTAAGGCTACATTCACACAAGAGTGACAGATTTACGTTCGTAAAAAACGCACATAAATCTGTCCATGTATGTTGCGTTTTGCATCAGTGTGCTTTGCGTGTGGCATGTTTTTCATGCACTTACAAGCATATTTTTAGTTGAGTTTTTTTTCAGTGTAATTGTATGAAAGACAAACAGCGCTCGGATGTCGTCCGTGTGCTGTCCGTGGTTTTCACGCACCCATTGACTTTAATGGGAGACTAGGTGCGTGAAAACACACCAATATAGGACATGCGGTGAGTTTCACGCAACGGACACTCGCTGCGTGAAAACTCACGCATGTGTGAATGGCCCCATTGAAATCACTGGGTCCGTGTGCTGTGCGTTTTTTTTAACACACTGTTCTGAATGCCCCTGATCTTTTTTAAGACCCTAGCAACGCCCCTGGCTACAGTTATATTTTGCTCAGTTGCCAAATACCGGACTTTATATTGTATACTGACTAAAATATATTTAACTTTTCTATCTTGCAGAACCCAGACGTCAGCATTACAGACAATGTTCTGCATTTCAAGGGTGAGTACGACAAACCTCTTTGACACATTCCTTATACGATGCAGCTTGTAGAATAATTGATCATTATTCTGTCTTCCGTAAGCTTTGGGACGTGGCGCTAAAGGAGTTAACACATATGAGTTTTCACTGGACTTCCTTGAACCTGTAAAGGCAAAGGTATGTTCTTGTCTTCATGTAATGCATATTGGTTTCTATTTGGTGATCAGGATCAGAAGTAACATGTGCCAAAACGACTTCTTGCCTTCCTCTTTTTATGAATGGAAACGGGACAGGTTCTGCAGCGATCTACTCCGCGCCATGTTAGCATTACTGTGAAGAAGAGTGAAAGTCACTGGTGGTCTCGCGTGACCAAGCAGGAACGCAAGCCACTGTTTTTGGCACCAGACTTTGACCGCTGGCTGGATGAATCTGATGCAGAGATGGAGCTCAGGGAGAAGGTAGGAGAAGTTGTGCTGTTTGTATTTCCCATTTGCATAGAATTATGTGGAACACTTCTGGAACCAGGAGACAAAATATGTAAAAAAAAAATGTACCTGCATTTATGGACCTAATTTGTTTACCAAGGAACATGAGTGCCTAAATAAACTCTAAATATAATTCCCTCGGATGAGTTATACCAGAATGGGTCAATGCTGTCATTTATTGGGTTAGTTAAAGAGCATTTCAACCCAAATCCTGTACGTTTTTTAAGGCAACAGTTTATGCCACTGTGATGCTCTCCCTACTGTGGCCAGGGACAAGAAGTTGTAGCCATAGTCAGCCATTTTGAAGACTATGGGACCTGTCTTTAGTCAGTCAGCCAGCCAGCAAAAGCATGCATTTCCTTTCAATTTCTTCTCTCCTTCATCCATGTCTATTAGTCTTGTGTATCTTGTCATACCCCTGTGCTTGTGGAGAAGAAGTCTCTCCTTCACAGAGATAGGAATGCCCACTCCATAGCCCACTCCACTTATGGATTCCGTTCATCTCACTGGAAGTGCCCTCTGAGGCACATCTATATGAGACACTTTGGTAAAGCCATTTAACGATAAGTGTCGGTGTTGCCCATGGCAACTAATCACATCAATGTGTACATTTTCAAACCTGCTCTGGAAAAATGAAAGGGGAAATCTGACTGGATACTATGGCTAACCATGAAAAGTTGTGTGTATATGGCCAAGGAGCGCATGAGCCAGGATCTTGAAAACCATGGATGTATGGAGATGCTGCATATTGTTTAGGCCCCATGCACACATCCGTATTTTTCCTCTGTAATTACGGACCCATTCTTTTCTATGGGCTACAGACACCTTTCTGTATTTTTGCGGATGGTTGTCCGTGCCGTAGAAATGATAGAACATGTCCTTTTTTTGTTCGTGATTATGACACGGACTCCCCATGAAAGTCTATGGGTGCTTCCATAATTACGGACGGCTACAGATGTGCACCCGTCTGTAATTACAGAAGCGTTGCTAGGCGACGCCAGGTTTGCAGATGTTGCATATCATTTGTGGTTTTCTTTTTCCTTAAAGAGGCTCTGTCACCAGATTTTGCAACCCCTATCTGCTATTGCAGCAGATCGGCGCTGCAATGTAGATTACAGTAACGTTTTTATTTTAAAAAAAACGAGCATTTTTGGCCAAGTTATGACCATTTTTGTATTTATGCAAATGAGGCTTGCAAAAGTCCAACTGGGCGTGTATTATGTGCGTACATCGGGGCGTTTTTACTTCTTTTACTAGCTGTGCGTTCTGACGAGAAGTATCATCCACTTCTCTTCAGAACGCCCAGCTTCTGCCAGATCACGCTGTGACGTCACTCACAGGTCCTGCATCGTGTCAGACGAGCGAGGACACATCAGCACCAGAGGCTATAGTTGATTCTGCAGCAGCATCAGAGTTTGCAGGTAAATCGATGTAGCTACTTTCCTGCAAACGCTGATGCTGCTGCAGTATCAACTGTAGCCTCTGGTGCCGATGTGGCCGACACGATGCAGGACCTGGGGCAGGAAGTGAGTGACGTCACAGCGTGATCTCTCGAGAACACGCTCTGTGTCTGCACTGCCAGAAGCTGGGCGTTGTGAAGAGAAGTGGATGATACTTCTCGTCAGAAAGCCC
Organism: Rhinoderma darwinii; assembly: GCF_050947455.1. NCBI lineage: Eukaryota > Metazoa > Chordata > Amphibia > Anura > Rhinodermatidae > Rhinoderma > Rhinoderma darwinii. The sequence continues at coordinate 328,138,054 of NC_134689.1, forward strand.
AGCTAGTAAAAGAAGTAAAAACGCGCCGATGTACGCACATAATACACACCCACTTGGACTTTTGCAAGCCTCATTTGCATAAATACAAAAATGGTCATAACTTGGCCAAAAATGCTCGTTTTTTAAAAATAAAAACGTTACTGTAATCTACATTGCAGCGCCGATCTGCTGCAATAGCAGATAGGGGTTGCAAAATCTGGTGACAGAGCCTCTTTAAATACGGATGCATTACAGATGCACTACGGACCGTATTTACAGACACAGTTCAGTATATGCGGATGATTTACGGATGACTATAAATTACTACGGATCCGTATTTACAGACCGTATTTACGGATGGATGAAAAAACGGTGGTGTGCATAGGCCTAATCATTCTATTAACACTGAATGGTATATACGTGATTAAAAACAGTGCATTTCCCTATAAAATAAGTACTTGTATAGTTCTTAGTAATCTGTAACCATGCAACAAAAAAAACCTGCTGAAACGTACAGTTTTTTTTTTGTTTTTTTTTGGGGTAGGGTGTTGGGAAAATTACATAGTTACATAGTTAGTACGGCTGAAAAAAGACACATGTCCATCAAGTCCAACCAAGGGAAGGGAAAAGGGAAGGAAAAATGTCTACACATAGGAGCTAATATTTTTTTGTTCTAGGAAATTATCTAACCCTTTTTTAAAGCCATCTACTGTCCCTGCTGTGACCAGCTCCTGCGGTAGGCTATTCCATAGATTCACAGTTCTCACTGTAAAGAAGCCTTGTCGCCTCTGCAGCTTGAACCTTTTTTTCTCCAGACGGAGGGAGTGCCCCCTTGTTTTTTGAGGGGGTTTTACAAGGAACAGGATATCACCATATTTTTTGTATGTGCCATTAATATATTTATATAAGTTAATCATGTCCCCCCTTAGTCGTCTTTTTTCAAGACTAAATAGGTTTAATTCTTTCAATCTTTCCTCATAACTTAAATTCTCCATGCCCCTTATTAGCTTCGTTGCTCTTCTTTGTATTTTTTCCAACTCCAGGGCATCCTTTCTATGAACTGGAGCCCAGAACTGAACTGCATATTCTAGATGAGGCCTCACTAATGCTTTGTAAAGTGGCAATATTACATCTCTGTCCCGCGAGTCCATGCCTCTTTTAATACACGACAATATCTTGCTGGCCTTTGAAGCAGCTGATTGACACTGCATGCTGTTATTGAGTTTATGATTTACAAGAACACCCAGATCCTTCTCAACAAGTGAATCCGCCAGTGTAGCGCCCCCTAGGACATATGATGCATGCAGGTTGTTGGTACCCAGATGCATAACTTTACATTTATCTACATTAAACTTCATCTGCCAAGTGGACGCCCAAACACTTAGTTTGTTTAAATCTGCCTGTAATTCATGAACATCTTCCATAGTCTGAACTATATTACATAGCTTGGTGTCATCTGCAAAAATAGAAATAGTGCTATTAATCCCATCCTCTATATCATTAATAAATAAGTTGAATAATAGTGGTCCCAGCACTGAACCCTGGGGTACACCACTTATAACCGGTGACCATTCAGAGAAGGAATCATTGACCACAACTCTCTGGATACGGTCCTTGAGCCAATTCTCAATCCAATTACAAACTATATTTTCTAAACCTATAGTCCTTAATTTACCCATTAGGCGTCTATGGGGGACAGTGTCAAATGCCTTTGCAAAGTCCAAAAACACTATATCCACAGCGGCCCCTCTGTCTAGACTTCTGCTCACCTCTTCATAAAAACAGATTAGGTTAGTTTGACAACTTCTGTCCTTAGTAAAACCGTGCTGGCTGTCACTTATAATACTATTTATTGTCACATAATCCTGTATATAGTCCCTCAATAGCCCCTCAAACATTTTCCCCACGATGGATGTTAAGCTTACTGGTCTATAATTACCCGGGGAAGACCTAGAGCCCTTTTTGAAAATAGGCACCACATTTGCCCTGCGCCAGTCCCTTGGCACTATACCAGTCACTAGAGATTCTCTGAATATTATGAAAAGGGGGACAGAAATAACTGAACTAAGCTCTTTAAGAATTCTACGGTGTAACCCATCTGGTCCCGGGGCCTTGTGCACATTTATTTTATTTAATTTAGCTTGGACCATCTCTACATTCATCCAATTCAGTATATCAACTGATATATTAACAGCACTGGCACCGGCTAAATCAGCTGCTCTTTCTTCAGTTGTATATACAGAGCTAAAGAACCCATTTAGTAACTCTGCCTTCTCTTGATCCCCTGTGATCAACTCCCCATTACCATTATCTAGGGGTCCTACATGTTCAGACCTTGGCTTTTTTGCATTTATATGCTTGAAGAATTTTTTAGGATTTGTTTTACTATCCTTGGCCACCTGCCTTTCATTTTGTATTTTTGCTAATTTTATTACATTTTTACAGATTTTATTAAGCTCTTTATATTTTACAAAGGCTACAGCTGTACCCTCAGATTTGTATTTTTTAAATGCCCTTTTTTTGTCATGTATTGCCCCTTTCACAGAAGGTGTAAGCCATGTGGGGTTTAGTTTGAGTCGTTTATACTTATTACCTGTAGGAATAAATTTTGCACTATAATAACTCAAAGTAGATTTGAAAATCTCCCATTTATCATTTGTTCCATTATTTGACATTAGTTCTTCCCAGTCTATATCCTGAATTGCAGCCCTCATCCTGGAGAAATTGGCTTTCTTAAAATTAAATGTTTTTGCCCTCCCAGCCTGCGTTTGTTTTTTACAGTATAGGTAAAATGTAACTATATTGTGATCACTGTTACCGAGGTTTTCATGAACATTGACATTCCCAACAAGATCTGCATTATTAGAAATGACCAGATCCAACAGAGCTTCACCTCTAGTCGGGTCTTCCACAAACTGGCCCATAAAATTTTCCTGCAACAGGTTGAGGAAATGTCTCCCCTTTGCAGTTGAAGCCGAACCATGACACCAATTAATATCCCGGAAATTAAAATCTCCCATTATCACTACAGTACCCGCCTGTGCAGCCCGCTCCATCTGTTTATATAGCTGAACTTCCATCTCCTCAGTTATATTGGGGGGTCTATAGATTACACCAAAAGTAATTTTTTCAGTGTTTACCTCCCTTTCTAGTTCCACCCACAAGGTTTCAACCTCCTCACAGTCTTCACCCACTATTGTCTCTTTCACACTCGCCTTCATATCACTTCTCACATACAGACATACACCACCATCTTTCCTATTTGTCCTGTCTTTACGAAAAAGTGTAAAACCCTGTAGATTTACAGCCCAGTCATGTGAAGAGTCCAGCCATGTTTCAGCAACACCAACTATATCTATATTTTCTTCCAGTATCAAGGCCTCCAGCTCCCCCATTTTACTTGCTAGACTTCTGGCATTTGTGAACATACACTTTAACTTGCCTGTCAGTTTTTCACTTTTATTATCAGAAATGTGATTTGACATTAATCGGTCCTTTTTATTTACACTGATGTTTTGTAACGAAAGGATCTCCTTATCCTGTTGTCCAGTCCTCTCCCCACATTCTGTTTCTCCCCCCACCAATATAGTCTGACCCCTCTCTAACCTGGCTACCCCTTTTTTTTTCTACATTGACCTCCCTCCTCAGCCCTAGTTTAAATACTCCGCCACCCCAGCTAGAATTCTCTCCCCCAGCACAGCGGACCCCCTTCCATTTAGGTGCAAATCATCTGCAGAATACAGTTTGTACCCCAATGAAAAGTCAGCCCAGTGCTCTAGGAACCCAAATCCTTCTCCTCTACACCAAGACTTCAGCCATGCATTTAACTCCCTAAGCTCCCGCTGTCTTTCCTGTGATGCGCATGGCACAGGCAGTATTCCTGAGAATACAACCTTGGAGGTCCTTCCCTTCAGCTTGTAGCCTAGTTCTTTAAAATTATTCTTAAGGCTCCTCCACCTACCATTTATTCTGTTGTTGGTACCGACATGGACCACGACAGCTGGATCATCACCAGCCCCTCCCAGCAATTTGTCCACCCGTTCCACCACATGCCGAACCCTGGCACCAGGGAGACAGCAAACCATTCGGTTGAGGTGGTCTTGGCGACAAATAATTCTATCCGTCTTCCTGATTATAGAATCCCCTACGACTATCAATTGTCTTGGCTTACCTGCATTACCATCCCGCCGACTACTAGCTGGGCTGTTCTCCCGGCTGTTAGGGAGATCAGTATCCACTAGGGCTGCCATTTCTGAGACTGACACCCTCGCATCATCACCCAAAATGCTTTTTGATGATGCAGGAATTTTTCTCTAACTGCCAGGGTCATGAAAATACTAAGTAAAATACATTTAAATTCCCTATAGTTGCCCCCACTATGAGCCAAAATGGCTCTCGCTCTGGCGGAGATAGTCCGTTCATGCAGGAGAAATGAGCAGCCAGCAGTAACTTCTGATTTTGTCAATGGTTTTTAGAATGGCTCTAATCCTAAAAGGGGTTGTCTGTTAAAAGACAACCCCTTTTAATATTGTAAGAAAAGTGGCTCCCAAAGATAAAATAATCTTTTTGTTCAACGGTGTAAAAAAAAAAAGAACTGTAGCATGTCTAAACTGTACGGCAAATACATACGTACTGGAGTCCTATGAGGACATTCAATCAGTCCCATGTGAACATTACTGGCCAAGAAACATGACTAAAGGAACATTAAACCTAGAAGTTCATTATTAAAGTAAACAGGAGAAAAACTTTCTCAAACTGTTCATCAGTCTGCAGGATCTTCTGTATATTTTAAACCGTATTGTAGAAAAATCTGAACACGGGTTAATTTCCTACTATGTGCTTTTCTTTTTCTTTTTTTTTTAAAGCAGGTTAACGACTGAAGGGCGGGGATTAGCAAGAGTGGGCCTTCTAAATCTGTGTGTCCTACTGCAGACAGGGCAGAAGGGGAGGCTCCTGCTGCAGTCAGTTGTTTTACAGCCAGACACAGGATTATGTGGAGAAGGGGAAACATGGCTGAAGCCCCTGGAACAAATATATAAGGATTATTTTAGAGATTTCTAAATATTCATTGCAATATGAGACAAAATAGGATCAAAGGAAAGCAGGAGAACGAATGGAGGAATTGCTGGGATATTTGTTTTATTGTTTTCAGTGCATTTTGTATGTTTAGTTTTTCTTTTTGCATCAGTTTTATCTACTTTTGTCATGATCTTTCAGGAAGAAGAGAGAATAACAAAAATAAGGACCGAATCGAGAGTCCGGGAAGATCGTAAGTTCTGAGGAAGGGAGTCAGTATAAATCTTGTCATGTTGCTTCCTCCCCGCTGATGAGATGTCTTGCGCTAGGATATTGGTGGTCTTTCGCTAAAGAGAGAACTAACACGGCCACAGAAGATGGCAGGAAATAGGAAGTCGGGTGTCAATTTTCTGTCCTGTATCTATTCAGTGTCCCTCCATCTATTTCTAATAGACCATGCTGTAAGAATGGGAGCTGCATGGAGAGGGATTATTATTGCTATATTCCTTCAGCACTTCCTCTCCAGAAACACGGAGGGAGCAAGATGGCTATTGCTTGGACTGATCATTTTTATTACAAAAGCACATATAATGTTATATATTATGCATTTTAAGTATCTACTGTGTTTATTAAGCAGTAATATTTAAGTAATCTGCGAATTCTATTTTCTGTTTACCAGCTTTCCTCTATGTGAAGCGTGGGTACTTGTTCATGTATAATCTTGTGCAGTTCCTGGGGTTCTCCTGGATATTCGTCAATATGACCGTCCGACTCTTTATTTTGGGAAAAGGTGAGCAAGCACTGGTATTACAATCTGTAATCGAAACCTATAGTACGAAGTTTTGTATAGCTCATAGATGGGGATTCTTTACTGTTAGAGCAGTGAGACTATGAAATTCTCTGCCACAGGATGTCGTGATGTCTAATTCATTGAACAAGTTCAAGAGGGGCCTGGAGGCCTTTCTTGAAAAATATAATATTACACGTTCTGGATACTAGATTTCTAGAGATGGGATGTTGATCCAGGGATTTATTCTAATTGTCATAGTTGGAGTCGTGAAGGAAATTTTCCCCCTAATATAGGGAAATTGGCTTCTGCCTCTATAGGGGTTTTTGCTTTCCTCTTAATCAACACTGAAGGATTATAGGTTAGACTTTAGGGACCTGTGACTTTTTTTCAATCTTATTAGCTATGTAATTATAAAAATAACATTAAAAAATGTAATTAAAATTTATTTTTCACCAATAATAAAAAATAATTATTGAAAATAGTTTTGCACATAAGCAATCATTTTGTCATTGTTTGTTAATAAGCTTTTTTTTGCACTAGGCAATTATCCAGTCTTCACGGAGGGCAACTGATAACTCTAAGGGAAAATAGCCTGTATAGAAAATGTAACCTATTTCCACCTAAATCAGGCGTAAGCTGTATAAAAAATGTGGGCCAGTATGTTTCAAAATGTCATTTTTATGGTGACTGGTAGTGACTGTGGTCATACAAAGGCCGGTAAATTTTAGTCAGGGCTGCTTTAGCCCATGGTTACATTTCCCAACAACTGCAGGGGAAATGACTACTACCGGGGCAGTTTGAATTAAAAAAAGGGGCTGTCCAGATGAGACCTCTCCTTCTTTTTTTTTTTTTTTTTTTTTTATCCTGTGGTGCTGATTTTAAATGGTCACTGTCATTTTAAAAAAGTTTTGACATGTCGTAGTGACATTTCAGAAGTTTTAAATCGGGAGAGCTCCAGATACTGAGACCCTCACATAGCGCTAAAACGATGGGTCAGAAACGTTTGGCTGGTCCACTTTTTTCAGGGTAGCGGTGTATGTGCTATAAACTTTCTACTTGCTTATACACCACTCCCCAAAGAGAGACGGAAAAAGCTGCTATCCTAATGCCTCATACACACGACCGTTGTGCCACTCGGGCCGTTTTTGACGCCATCCGAGTGGCACCCGATCGTCTTCACTGACTTATTCACTTTAGCGGGTGAATTGGGTCCGTGAAAAATGGTCTGAGTCTCCGATCCGAGGAAAGATTGAACATGTTCTATCTTTCCTCGGATCACTGATGCGACATGGACGGCACTAACTGTCGTGTGCACAAGGCGTAAGGGTAACAACTTTTACGTGCTTCTGCGCCTTCGTTTCCAGTACCCGGAACTCCAGCAGTCAAAACTTCTTGCATGTCTCTATAACCTAACATGCTAGAAGTTTTTCTAATGATTCTACCACAGAGAAACTCTCACAAACTGCTTCGGTTTGCAGAATTCTCATTGTGGCACTGACCTCTCCGCCTCTCTTGAAATCAGATTGTGAATAAAAGAAAACACTTCAAAATTCCAGATTGTTCTCTGAGTTAGTTTGCTCCCTGCTTGATGTGGAGAGGTTTGTGTACCAGTCCGGTGTCATAACTTAGATTAGGTATATTAAGCATGCCAGTAGCACAGGAAGAGTGGCATAATGTACCCATCACACCTCTGTAGGCAGTATTGTGGGCATGGATAGGGGAGCAGTTAGCCAATTAAACCTTTCCATCTCTTTCCTCCCTTATTCATCATGACCAGACGCTAATGGCAGAAAACAAGGGCTTTGGAAATGAGAATGAACTATATGTATTAATAATGGCATCACTGAAATCGGAGAGGATAGTTGGCGAGAATTTCACCTCATTTATTATGACGCTCACCTCTTAATAAATCTGGTGCATTTGAAATTCTTTGACTGAATTTATTTTTTTACACCTATGAGTAGCCCTCTGCTCCACTAAATTTCGCCTTTTTTAACCTTTCCTTTGGTAATGGGGGTTAAAAGCACATGTACAAGACCATCCCCACCCTTTTTGTATGTTTTTATTTTTTGCCATGAAAATAAAAATGTGGGCCAATACGTTTCGAAATGCCATTGATTTTATGGTGACTGATATTGACATGATTGCTGGGTAACCTATTATAGATGGTCTCCTTGCCCCTCCTAAATTTACAATGGGGGTTATGTGAGACAACCAGTCCTCGTTCGCTATAAAAGGCAGCAGCGGGAGCAACCATGTTTATAATGCCGGGACACCGTTTTCCTCTGTGGCACCTTTGATTATATAACTGTTGTTATGCAGTGTATTCACTAGGAAATGTTACATGAATGAGTGAAAAGATTTAGGCCTCATGCACACGACCGTGGTGTTTTTCTGGTCCGCAAATTCCAGGACCGTGTTCCGTGGAATGTCATCCGCAGTTCATCCGTATGTAATCCGCAGTTCATCCGTATGTAATCCGCAAAAATGCGGATGAAAAAAAAAAAAGTGCCTAGCAACACTTCCGCAAATCCGCAAACTGCGGATGACACACGGCGGTGTATCCGCAATTTCCACGGGCCTATTGACTTCTATTGGCATGTCCGCAGCGCATTTGCGGCCCGTAATAAGACATGTCCGGAGTTTCTGCGGCACGGATGTGCGGACATGCGGAGAGCCGTGAAAACACGGATAGTGGGTATGGCCACATAGAAATGAATGGGTCCGCAATTAACCCGTGGATTTGCGGTGGAATTGCGGACGCAAAAACACGGTCGTGTGCATGAGGCCTTAAGGGGGACTCTTAACTTTTGTACGCCAGTTTTCTGGTGTCTAATAGCTTCAAACGGCACGAAAGTCGCAATTTGCAGGAAAAATTGCAACATTTGTGCCGTTTCCGCTGCACACGGCAGTTTTCTACAAAGTAGGTGGGGCTTAGTGGAAGGGGTGGGGCTGCTCACCGCACTACACATTTACTATCATTTACACAAGAGACTGGCGTGATAGCGGAAAACTCTACCAGCTTCACACGGACAGCCAGAGATGGCCTCTTAATTAGGCGTGCAGCTCTTAATTAGGCACATTTTACTCCGGCGCTCTTAAGTTTGGCGTATGAAGCACCTGTCTTAATAAATACGTCCTCCCGAAAATGTTCTGCTTTAATGAAAGTTCTCGTTTAGTCCTCATTCTAAACGTTTAGTATGTGCCTAATCTCTTCTATGCCTTCTCTGCTTTTAGACTCCTTCTATGACACGTTTCACACAATGTCGGACATGATGTATTTCTGCCAGACCCTGGCTGTTTTGGAGATTATAAATCCTTTAATAGGATTGGTGAAAACAGGAGTTGTGCCAGCATTAATCCAGGTATTATGAGCAAGACTGTGCAGTGATCTGAGGTCTGAATACATGGCCAGTACTCCAAATATATTTCACGTCCGTAACCTATCCATTTCTCGTGTCAGAGGGGGGCACAGCACCCTAAATATAAGTCCTGTTATGTGTATGGCAGCTTACCTCTGTTAAAGTCAGTGCGGCTGAGCTGCAATATTACACACCACCTGTAGATAGGCGGGGTGCTGTTTTGGGAAGCTAGCCTGCAAGTTTTTCTGATCCTATACAACCCCTATAAGTAGTAGGCTTAGTAGGGTCAGATATGACCTAGCTCCTGTATTTATTGCATAAATCCGTTTTTAGACTAGCGTAAAATGTTAGACAATAAATCTTAGGCTCCATGCACATGAAACTATTATGTCTCTGTACATGAGCTGTATCTTTACAGCCAATGATTGGATTCTGTCCTGTGAGAGCAGAAAAGCTTAACCCAAAACCTTATTTGAAAAAGGCTTTTCTGATCTCAAAGGGTAAGATCAGATTTGCCTTCTCAAAGGGGTTATGTTCTTCTGATTTTGATATGTCCTAGGTACATATGAGGAGAAATGTATGATCTCGCACCACCCTGTGCCACCCTCTGTTTTCCATAATGTATATTCTCTCTCCACTTCACCACTTCTCAAAGACTTCTGTTACTTTAAAAATCTGACAACATTCTAACACTCTGTTCACATTGGCGTTCTTAGGTTTTCGTCAGGGGTACCCGTGTTTTTGACAGCAAGAATAGACTTGGAAAATAAGTCAATGGGGTCCATCGATATTTGCCGGAATCTGTTTGAAAACGCACCAGGCATAGCTATCATGGCTTCGTTATGAATGGAAGCCATAACGATAATGTGAACATGGCAATAATGTGAATTTAGCCAAGTGTCATTCAAACAATGATGATTTTTGTAGAACGTTGAGTCTGATTCTGAGGAACATAAACCCCTGAGCAGTGCCAAGGGGATTTTGGCATTCTGGAGAACCCTTGTAACCTGAAAATCAGTCGTGGCCCAAGAGCACAGCCTTCACCAATGTGACCTCCGTGTGTGTGTGTGTGTGTGTGCGCAATAGTTTTTATTCATGATACTATTTTTAAAGCCCGTCATACATGTTAGATAAATGCTGACTAAAAGTCCTTTCAGCAGGAAACTATTGATCACTATCCTCTCATGAACATGTGTGATCATCCTGAACAATCATGTATGTTATGCTGTATGTCAAAGCGAGCCAGTATGTCTCAATGATAGACTATTGGTGAGTCATCTACTTGTGAAATCTACTGGAGCACAGCAAGAGACCAATAGTTTTCCTTTCTGTCAGAAAATAGAATAATCATTTAACTAGCCCCCTCAGATCTACATCATGCAGAAAACGTAGACTGTGTGTATGGACCTCTATTGGTGGGGTTTACCTGGAAGTGAACCTCCTGCCAATCTATTTGTCCTTGGAGTGAATTTTTGTGGCAGCCAACTATACTGAGCAGGATCCAGCAAGAGGTGGGAGGATCTGCCAACAGGAACCTTATTTGTAATAGAGGGCTTTAGTCTATGCTTTCTGTATTGGTCATATTAAACTAGCAGGAATACCCAGCACAAATGTCAATAATATTTTCTGTGTCTCGCAGGTGCTGGGCAGGAACTTCATACTTTTTATTATCCTTGGACAAATGGATGAAATGCAGAGTAAAGGGGTGGTCTTCTTTGTGTTCTACCTGTGGAGCGCCATCGAGGTTTTCAGGTAGGCCATGTGCGTGCCATTCATTGGAGCAAGGTGCACCCTGTAACCGATAATGGGACTGCTAGAGTACAGTGGAAACATGGAAGAGACTTCATTCCAAAAATGCCATTTAATCTTCAGAGAAATTATAGATATCAGGATAACAATTAAAATTATTTTTTTATTGCTTGAATTGCAAAATATGTGTTTCAAATGAATCAGTCTGAATTTTATCAGTATAACCACAGAAAATGGGATCAAAGTGACTTCATATCACTACAAAAAGGCCATACTTGATTCAGGGGCAGGTTAAAACACCAGATCCCTGCAGGATGCGAGCAGGCCACAATGCTATATGGTGAGGGTGCAAAATACGGATCAGCAGCCACTCGCATGGAATTTACCCACGGGGGGCTGCTTAGTATACTAAATGCACACAGATCAGGTCTCTACTAGGTGCCATTCTACACGGTTCTGTGTAGCGGACCAGGCTGGCTTTCATCCTGTTGGCCACAAATGTTATCAGTGCTGGGTAAAGACTGGAAAAGTGACTATTGCTGATCTAAACCTAAAATGCCAGCAGTTGCCTCTTCCCTTGTCCTGCTGTTCGTTATTCTAGCCTGGATGGAAGACCTGACATGGGTATGTGAATTATAAAGGCATTGGCCACTGCAAAGATCACACTAGTGCTATTTTTAAAAATAAGGTTTCTATCATCCTTGCCTAATAGATACTTGGGTGAAAATGGGTACTTAGGTGTCCTTTAATACATATAGTATGATCAATACCTTTCATCGGAGCTGATGTTGGTAACTCTTCCCATGTCACCAGATATCCATTCTACATGCTGGCCTGCATTGACATCCAGTCGAAGTTGCTCACATGGGTCAGATACACCATCTGGATTCCATTGTACCCACTAGGTTCTTTGTCAGAAGGTAAGTAATAATGTTGTGTCATAAATAAAGCAATATGTGGGTTCACATAGATCCGTTTCGTCCGGCCAGTTGTTTTTAGCCTGTCAGACACAACCGATGACATTCTGTGCCCCGGTTCGGTGTCTATAGCCGGACAGGAAAATGTTGCAAAGTTTTCCTGTTTGGTGAAGTTAAACATTCGCCGTTAAAACGGATGCAACTGATGCAAGAACTCCCATAGGAAAGAATGGGATCACTTCTGGCATCGGGAAACGTTGCCGGGACGCCTGATCTATATTTATATACAGAAAATCCATCATAATGTAACGCACGTTTAAGAAAACATTATTTTCTTAGCTTATTACTATTTCACTAGTTTCTCCCGTTTTTTTAAAGACCTGTCTGTTCTCCTGACATCTGTTTTGAGTTTTCCATGAAATACTAATTCAGGAGCAATTTTTCTTAGAATTTTTTTTCCTGTGCCATTCCTCTAACATTACTCCTGGAAATGTATATAAAAAATTGACAACTGGGCAGTACCATTCCCATTGTAAATAGAGTGAGACTGTAGGGACACACCCTGTCAGCAGTGATTGGACAGTACTCAAGTGTGTAGGCACACCCCCCATTGACCAGGGGAATGGTAACACCCAGTTCTCTAGCGCTAAACTAAATTCTACTCCCACAGCTGTTTGTGTCGTCCTGTCAATGCCTATCTTTACGGAGACCGGGAAATTCAGCCTCCAGCTCCCATCACCTCTGAATGTGAATATCAGCTTCTCCATCTTCCTTTCCATCTACCTGGTGCTCATGTTGTTGGGTAAGTTCTTATCGTCTTCCACTTTCTAAATGTATTTGTTTTAATGAGACCTATATACAAATTCAAGTCAAGAGCCGAGAACAAGCAGAGGTTTATGATCCATAAGTTTCAATTCCTTTTCATTTGCATAGTTCTATGTACTGTAATGTGTAATTTAATATGGTGAGAACGCTTTTGACCATTTTACATTTTGAAAAATGGAGGAGTCCTTAAATGAGGTAGTCAGACCATCCATGTTCATAATGTCTTTAGTAACCATGGAAATTTTAATTAAAGGTAAAGATTTTCTTTAATTTCACAAAATGTCCTGATGATGCGGGTACTCTGCATATGCAGTTGTATATGACTGCTATTCAGCCCTATAGGAGCTGTAGACCACTGCATATAGGTTATATATCCTAGTAATGGCCACCAGGAAGTAGAAGTTTTCCCAATAAGATCTTTTATAAAGCTTTATGAATAAAAATGTACCACTCATTTAGGCTTTATTCAGACGAACGTAAAATACGCGTGTGCAACGCGCGTGATTTTCACGCGCGTTGCCTGGACCTATATTAGTCTATGGGGCCGTGCAGACATGTGCGTGGTTTTTGCGCAGCGTTGCTCCGTTGCCAAAAAGGCACGACATGTCCGTTGATTCAGCGTTTTCAACGCATCACGCACCCATTGAAGTCAATGGGTGTGTGAAAACAACGCAGGGCACACGGAAGCACCTCCGTACGCACAGCGTTTTTCACGCAACACTTGTTAAGTCTATGTAAATGAGTTGAGCAGACTAGACAAAACAACTACAAACCAGGAAGTGGCTTTTCACTTTCTGAGCACATGCGCACAGTTTAAACTGACATCTGCAGCAATAGTAGTTTTTTTTACCTGTAAAACCACCCAAAAACAACAAACACGGGCCAAAGTGTGAGGTAACGTGAAATCTTGATGCGAACATGTGCTCACAGCAAGCAGGTGTTGGAGAAGGTGTCTTTTTGTAGGCTGCCCTCTCCATTACTCCACCCTCCGTTGTTTTGACGCGCGTAAAAAACGCATGCCATACGTGCATTAAATACGCTATCACGCTGCCCAAACGGATGCCACACGCAACTCCAATGCAACCGAAACGGCGCGTTTTTCACGCGTGCAAAAACGCAACGTTCGTGTGAATCCAGCCTTATGCAAACACAAAATAACTATAGTCGTATACAAAAAATACTCCCAAACATATGTGGTTGGGGCTGGGTGCTCAACAGTATTCAATCCCCCAATATAACTGATAGAAAACTTCATAGATCCTTGTATAATCCAAAGCACAACAGAAAGGAGTCCAATACTATCCTATATCTATAAAAAATAAATAATTCTAGATTACAAATTAAAGAGGCTCTGTCATGTCTGAATCGTGAGATTACGTTTGCTTTGCTGGAAATCTCACAGAAAAGATTCAGAAGTATCAGGATTCTGAATAAACATCACGTCCAGGCTGGTAGTGATGTATATTCATTATCAGGACACTGCAGTAATGTTAGTGTTTGTGTATGAGGCTGCACATAACGATATAACTATATCGCTAGTGCAGTGTAAATGAATGGAGAGAAGTGTATGACGCTGATTGGTCAGCGTCATACACTCTGTACAACGCCCACTTGGTCTAAAATAAAACACGCCCACTTGGGCATTAAGAAACTCATTAGCATAAAGCTAAAAATCGCTCATAAAGTGGTTTAAAATAGATAGTTTTTCTAAATAAAAAGCATTACTGTCACCTACATTATAGCGCCAATCTCCTTATATAGGTCTCTTTAAACTGACAATACATCCTTTAAAAATACTCCATTAGAAATCACACTGTTCCATAAATCATGGCTGTTATATCCTATTTGTATATATCATAGCCCAATATTTTTGTGCATAGACCATAGAAGAAATTAAGAGAAGGTACAAACATATGTTTCATAGGCTGTGTTCTATCTCACGTGTATATTAGCCACGAAAACCACGGTCCGCAGAGTCTCAAGACTCGGTACACATAGTGACAAACCTAATGTAATAAGAAAAGGACTTTCACGGAGTAATAGAAATGTACCGTAACCATATTTCTAAATAACCAGCCAGTCAAAGGAGATGGAAACAGTGTGTTCCCGGCCACCAGGATTTTTTCAAGTAGTAGTTCTCCCAATAAGATCTTTTATTAAAAAAAAATGATGTATTCACATGTACCACTGATTTATGCAAACCCAAAGTAACAATAAGGACACTTTAATATTCTAGTTAAAATCCACCTTTGGTTTCATAACAAAAACTTTAGAGGCCTCGTGGGCATATAAACAACTTTCTTTAGTAATTCACGTGTAGAAAACGGATAATAAAAATATTAAAATGGAAAATAATTGTTTTTTCGGTTCTATGACAGGACTCGTCATCAATTTCCGCCACTTGCACAAACAAAGACGCAGACGTTTGGGAAGTCGGAAGAGGAAGATTCACTAATGTCGGACAGTTTTTATTTGTTTTTTAACTGGGTGGGATAAGGATTTATTTTAACATTTTTCTGTTTTTGTTTTCATTTTTCACCATCCCTTCTCCCACTAAGTTTTTTTTTTTTTTTCCCCCATTGCGTGGACCAAAGGATTAATTCTGAGCGTATTACTCCATAACATCACCTTCACGGCACTAGTAATGGGCACCATTTCGGCATTGTTTGTGTCTCTGATGTATAATTAGCTAGGTACGTAATCTCAACAAACATTGGTCTGGAGGAAAACATTCATCTATAAAGCACATGAGGGTCCCCATGACACACACATTGACTTACCACAGAGCATGAATACAACTTGCATATGACTACTTAAATAAGCATCAGCAGGTTCTGAGAATGTAGATAAGAGATGAATTGAATCACTTTTTTTTTTTTTGTAGTGTTGAAGTATTTTTGGCAATATGTAAAAGCTGCCGTCCAAATAATGGTTTATTATCTGCATCCAGAGGTATTAAATAGGCCGTGCCGTTGTAGTTAGGCTGTATTCACACCTGCGTAATGGTTTTGCGTTGTTCTATTCCGTCATAGGAGCAGAACAAAAAACTGAAAGCGCCGGATCCTATGCATGACGGACACCAACGGCGCCTACCGAAACTCATTGGCTTTAATGGGGGGGTCCTGTCGGTTTCCCAGCAAAATAGAGCAGCGTGCTGCACTATTTTCTCTGAGAAAAGCAATGGAATCTGCAGCGGAGGCTCCTAAGCCCCTGCCTTTGTGTTCTTGCTGGATTGTTTAAACCTGAACAAGTAATATGTTGTGTAAAATTAAACAGAACTAAGATTTTTACTTTACTGGATTCAATAATTTGTGTCGATTTTATGGTGTTTTAAATGAGGATCGTTATTCAAATAAAATGAATTCAGATGATGTATCGATCACAGTTGGTGCCTCCCAGAGAAGAAGAGAATATCTTTAGGGTTTGGGCTCGCTCTGCTGAAATAAAAGTAAAAACTGTGTCCTGTATTAATGAGGGAAATCCGGTGCCAATGATCCAAATAGGTAAGAATCCTTATCATTTAGTCGTCCATCACTTTATGTGTTATTCTCAGAAGCCGATAGGTCCTGTTTACGGATCTGTAATGGGGCACCCATGGAAGGGTATGGGGCTTTACTCTGCGGTAGATGCCTCTGAGCTCATATGTTCTGTATGAATCGGGCAGAAAAATATTGTGCCATGCTCCGTTGGATGGTGTATTACAGAGGTTTTTCCTTACCGTAAGTCACCCATTTGACTCCTTTTTTTCACTTATATTACATTAGATGTTTACACACCTATAGAGAAATCACTCTTTCTAATAAGTCAGACTGCTTACAGAGAGTTACTGTCCCATGTAACTTGCATATTCTGTGCCTTAGGAATGTCAATCTATAGACAACTGGTAATTCTTCCACCACTAGACTATATATTTAAAGAGGACTTGTCACCAGTAAAGCTCAATTTCCTACATCACGTCATCATCGTGACTGCGCCTATGACATAAGTGTAATTTGTATCTCAATCTGTTTATTAACTCTCCATGTTAGCAGCCATTTTCTTATTCTGCTAATTAGGCTATAGGGGCTGTAACGCTGAGGTCTTCACTGAGGTGGTGTTTGTATTGACTGTATGACGCTGTCCTATCGGCGTCATACACCTTCTACCCTTCCATGCGCAGCGTGATCTCATGATAGAAGCTGAGATCAGGCTGTGGGGAAGGATACAAGCTGTATGACGCTGATAGGACAGCGTCGTACACCCAACACAGACACTGCGCCCAGTGAAACCTCAACGTTACAGCCCCTTTCGCTAGTATAGCCTAATTAGCATAATAAGATAATGGCTCATGACGTGGAAAGTAAAAAACGGAGTGGGATACAAATTACACTGACATCCGTGTGACCGCGCCAATGATATAAGGTTGGAAATTCATACTGAACTGGTGACCCAGCAGATAGTTATTAACCTGGTATAGGGGGGTACAGTCAAGCGCCTGTCAGAGTATACCATCATCCTTTTTAAGCTTGGTTAGGCTACATCCAGATGTATCAGTTATTCCACCGTGGAATTCTGTATTGATGTATTCATATACCCTTTATGGTGTGATCAGGTATATTTTTCCAGCGTGCAAGTTACAGCTTCTTCACGTTAGGGAATTTTTACGCTGATTCAGTTTTCTGCGTTGGAAATGGCATGAAAAATGTTTGTAGAAAGCCTCCTATTTTAATCAACGGGAATCTGTTCCGTTGTTCCTAAAGTTTGGAGTATTTAGTGGGTGGAATTGCAATCTGCGTCACTGAAAGAAAAGAAGTGATCTCTCACTTCTTGAGATGGTTTTCATGGTGAAAACAGCAGCTTCATTTATACTGAAAACAAAACCAAAAAAAACGCAGCAGAAATCTGGGGGCCACCTGGAGTCTAAGCCAAGTCCACAGAAAAAGCCTGTTGTGTGAATGTAGCCTTAGGCCTAATTCACACGAGCGTGGTCGGTCCGTGATATACGGTCCTTTTGTTGGCCGCATTTCCCGGACCGAACACGCTGTAGGGAGCCGGGCTCCTAGCATCATAGTTATCTATGACACTAGGAGTCCCTGCCTCTCCGTGGAACTACTGGCCTGTATTGAAAACATGATTACAGTACAGGACAGTTTTCCCGCAGCGAGGCAGTTGCACCTAGTGTCATAGATAACTATGATGCTAGGAGCCCGGCTCCCTGCAGTGTGTTCGGTCCGGGAAATGTGGGCGACATACAGACCGTGTGTCACAGACCGTGAGTCACTCGCCCCTTGAAGTGCGGTCAAGAGGATTAGAAGGGTTAGTACAGAAAAGACAGTTTTGTTTGAGAACTCAATCGTTCTTCATATTTACCTCCAGCAGAATATTACACAATAACTAAATCCTGAATCTTTGAAAGAAAGCAATAACACAAGTCAGGCGTGGGTTTCTGCATCACCATAGTAACACTGCAGAGGTTTACTGATTGACATGTAGTATTCCTGTCCTATTGAGACAGTTTGGCTCAGTAGAGGTGGGTCTGCCTTTTTTTTTTTAATCTGCATTACGGACATAACACCCAGCGACTATAAAAAAAAAAAAACCTTGTAATATATCTTAGAGAAATGACTTTCTCCGCTTATCAGGCTCTTCTGCCTCCCTCCTTCACTGATCACTTACTCTCGTTCACTGCTAAAATCTGAATTTGGTGAGGCAGAGATGAAGACAGCTCACTGAGAGATCAGGTTACAGCTGTCCATAGAAGTCCATGGAGAGGGGAATGGGAGCAAGGGAAGGGACCACCTGCAGAGTGAGAGAGACGGACGCTGCTGCTGTTTCAGTAAGGCCTCATGCAAACGACCTTGTTCGGTCCGTGATATACGGACCGCATGTTGGCTGCATTTCCCGGACCGAACACAGTTTAGGGAGCCAGGCTCCTAGCATCATAGTTATGTATGACGCTATGAGTCACTGGCTCCACGCGGGACTTCTGTCCCATACTGAAAACCTGCTTCAGCACGTGACAGTAGTCCTGTGGGGAGGCAGGGACATCTAGCCTCATACATAACGATGATACTAGGAGCCTGGCTCCCTGAACGGTGTTCGGTCCGGGAAATGCGGCTGACATACGGTCTGTGTATCACGGACTGAACGCGGTCATGTGCATGAGGCCTAAGTGGTTTTCTAGAATCAAGCACTGGGGTGGGACAGTAAAACACGTACTAGAAGCAACAAGGAGCTTATAAAGCAGTGTGCGGTGGTATAACTACCGCTGTAGCAGCCATAGCGGCCGCTGCAGGGCACGCAGCATGAGTGGGCCCGTGCTGTAGCCGCTATGGCTGCTACAGCGGTAGCGACACCACATTCAATAGTGTGCGTTCTTCGGATGCAGGTATTATTGAACACTGACAGAGCAGGGAGGTATCTCCCTGCTCTGCCACAGGCTACTGTATACAGTGGTGTAGCTCTAGTGGATGCAATTGCGACCGGGCCCCTAAACCTGGGGAGCCCCTGTAGCCACACCGTGCTGGTCCCGCTTCCTAAATGCTGGAGCAATGAGCGGACAGCTCCGTGCTCCAGCATTCACTCTGCCGTGAGTGGCTCGGCGTAGGCAGGCGCAATGTAGGGATGTCTGCGCCGAGTCACACAGCACAGACTGGAGGAGAAGGATCCTCCACCCGTCGTGGGATCGTGGATAGGTAAGTAATTGTTATTATTTTTCAATTAGGCACTATTAGGCATTATATTGGGTAGGGAAGGGGGGGCTTATATGGTGGCTACTATAGGAGCATTTTACTATAATGGGGTGGCATTATACTGTGGGGACAGCTATGGATGGCATTATATTGTGGGGGGCATTATACGGTGCAGCCGCAGCTATGGGAGGCATACTGTGTAGGGGCAGCTATGGGAGACATACTGTGGGGGGGCATTATATTGTGTGGGGGCAGCTATGGGTGGCATGCTATGGGGCATTTTACTGCATGGGGGCATCTTTGTGGGCATTATACTGTGTGGGGAGAACTGGGTGTATATGAGCGGGGATTGGGTGGGATTAGAGGTGTGGCTTAAATCAAAAAAATTTGCCTGCGCGCCACATCGATTCTCCCTCTTTGTGATACTTGAAAGTACATCACAGTCTACAGGGAGGGCTGTATAGCATTGTCTACAGAGGGGGCTGTATGGCACTGTCTAAAGGAGGGGGCTATGTATGGCACTATTTACAGGGGGGCACTATCTACATAAAAGTTTCTTATATTTGCTTGTACTATTTATGGGGGAAAAATAAACAGTTTTTCAAAATGACAAAGTCCTAACAAAACATAAAAGGTACAATGACATGGAAAAGGTCCAAAGAGTCCAAAAAAGGGGTGACTACTTGGATAGCAAAGTCAGAGATGTCTAGGACTGGGGTAAAAAAAAAAAGTTGTCCTGATGTACTGAATGTATGGGACAGCTTCCTCAGACGAGTAGCGCTAATTGTTTGTAGTGCACCACCTATAGGTTAAAAGAAAACCAATGGGAGGTGGGGGTCAGAGGAGGACAACCAGGTCCATGTAAGGAAGCCCAGGTGAGGGATGAATGCAAGGCCTCGATGACAGTAATGAGGAAGCAGGCATCTTTTTTCCACACGAGTATAGTAGGTGAAGGAAGACTAGACGGAGGTCTAATAGAACCTGTTATACGGAAACCTGGTACCATCGACGCAGGATGACCGTCTTAACAGCCTGTAAGGTGTGGAGTGAGGGAGTGTTTGTATACAAATTGTGCCATGGGAAACAATGGGGAGCGCAGCTGTGGCTAGAACACTTGTGTGAAATACGGTTGTGGGTTCCCACATAGTATAAGCGCTGCAGAAATTCCACAGCATTTACAGTAGCAGCAAAACGAATGAGATTTAGAAAATCTTATGCCCACCCTGCAGGAAAAGAAATGCAGAAAAGTCATGCGGAAAGTATTCTACGGTGTGACTTTCAATTCCGCAGTATGTCAATTTATGGTACGGGTTCTGTGCAGATAGGCTACGTGTTTTACCCATAGACTTCAATGGAGAGCAGAAATTCTGCAACACTTGTTTTGTTGCGGTTTTTACAGCGTTTACGCAGAACCCGCTGGAAATACACAGGTGCACATATTTTCTACTTGGCTATAATCAATGTTTAACACTAAATCCACAGGTAAAAGGGATTTCAAAAAAATAAATAACGTTTCCGCAGAAAAATGAGCAGGAAAAACGCACTATTTTCTTGTGGATTTCTGTGACAGATTTACCAGGGTTTTTCTTGCGACTCTGCTATAGCTTTTCTGTTGCAGAAAATCTGCAACGTATCCTGTGTGTGAGAACATACCCTAAGACCCTGTTCAGAGTATTTTTGCAGGCAATTTTGACCTGCCTTGCATTCTCTTTGCCAAACAAAAAAAAAAAACCTCCGTCTCCCATTGAAATCAACGGAAGGAGTTTGTTGGCACGGTTTCCGCGTTAAGAACCGCACCAAAAAAAAAAACCTCAGTGTGAACATACCCTAAGGGTCTATTCAGACAGCAGTATTTATTTTGCATCAGTATTTGGAAGCCAAAACCAGGAGTGGAACGTAAAAAAATAATGGAAAGATTTATAAACACATGTTATGGACAGACTCCAAGTTTTGGGTTACAAAATACTGACCAGAATATTGCTGTGTGAATGCGGCCTATGGAAACATCACACGTTTGCTTATTGACTTCTGTGCATTGCAACGGATGCCCAGCAGTGCTGAATCACAGAACATATACTCTGAAATCCACTTCTGCTGGCTGACAGCAGTTATCAGGCCATCAACAAGCAGATATGAACAGTGTGTGTAAATGGTTCCTTTCATACTGTTTGGTCATTTCATCATGAAAAAAAAAATACCATTATGGGGTAGGAGGGTAGTTTCAGCCAATCATTGCTCTGTCACTGCCAAGTGTATACCAGTTTTCATAGGTCTGCCAACAGATAAGCAGGGGATCTGAAAATCCCCTGCATAGTTCTTGTAGGAATTCATCATTGTTTTTTTTCTAAAAACATATTCTAGAATTGGTATTCATCTAAAGTGGTGATTAGCTGTAACCTCCATATGGCATTAGGTGGGTTATGAAGTATCTTAGAGAAGCCACATACTTTTATAAAAGAGTATGCCACTGTCTGATACTTCAGCCATCTTTTATGTGTAATGACGTGAACTGCGGATTATGGGAGTAACAAAAATAATACTGACAAACATGAAGCCTGGACAGTCTGTGACTGTGTGACTAACATAACCAGCTCTAGAAGTTTAAAATGGCTGATTATATTTCATACTTCCTGTTTGGAGTATAAAACAGCTTCAATAGCGCCTACTACCGTAAGAGACGGAGGAGGATATGCAAGTTTTACTATTTGGGTGGAGAGATGCTCTAGAGCGGATTATGCCGTGAGTGTGTACAGTGATGAGTGCAGATTATCTCTATCTTGTCATGGGGGGGGTAACCTGTCCTGAGAATGAGCGGATCACACAGGTGCACAATGCAGACCTTTCTTAGATTTTCAGGACAGCCTCTGGATGTAAACATTGAATATTCCGTTCACTGACAGTAACCAGATTTCTAGAAAATGGTGAGGAATCCAAACACATTTCCCCTTTACTAGTAGATTAATTTTAAGTAGAGAGTGTGATGCCCTGGACATTAGAAATGAATTGGTACCTATGAAGCCGTCATTATTACAAAAATTAAAAAAAATTGCATTTATAACTCCAACCCATCTGAACAATATCAGTTCCATGATCCAACATTTTTGTAAAATATTTTATTGTGAAAGCAGAAGATAAAAATAATATACGGATTAAATAGACTGTAGGAAACCAATGAGCAGGTTTATAAGAAGCAGCATAGATGGGACACAATTGTGTAAAAAAGGACCTCTTCTTGTATTCCGGTTATAAATATAGTTACACATTTGTCCCTAAAAGACTCTTGCTCAAGGATCCAGTCCAGGAATTATCAGCTCTCCTGATATGGCTGTTTTAGTATTTACAGATGCAATACCAGACAGTCTATGGAGAAGAATTACGCTATTTCTAGGAGAAAGCAGCTAATCTTTTTTCTAATCTCGTACTGCCCCTTTAAACCAAAGAAAAAAATGTCATGTGGAAATTCCCTTCTGATCCTCCACGTTAACATGCAAGTTGACCGCGACAGAAGAGTGGCTACCTAAAACAATTTATACCACTTGTCTCAGTGTACAGTGATGCTAATATTGCGGATCTCGCTTCATGGTGTATGGAAGACCCCATCCACATATCAGGGGCTCTGACGGTTTTTACTATAAGAAACCGAGGAGGGCAGCCCAAAAATGTAATGATGCAAGTTTTATGTCCTTGATCTCCCTTACCAGTCCTTCATGATGCTAGGCCATACCAGTCAATATTCACCAGGTAATAAAAGGTAAATGTGAACTAAACTGATGGTAGATTTACTATCCGAGGATGTATTTATTTACAGTACTTAATTCCTTCCCACATTCCAAAAGCTATAACTTTTAAAAGGTTTTTATTGGTACTATTTTGGGGTACATAAAACTTTTTGAGACAGTGTGACCATAATCAGTGATCCGGTCATTTTAATTGTTTGACGGCGTTCACGGTGCGGGTTAAATAACGTTATATTATAATAGTTCAGCCTTTTGCAGGGGCGTTGATACCAGTTGTTTTTTTTCTTACATTGCTTTTGGGGGAAAATTAGAAAAGGTGTTTTTTTTAAATAGTCCCCCTCCTATTAAGCTCTGTTTTAAGCCTCTGACAGGGCTTAATAAGAGCACAAAGATGGCAGACCTGGGGGCCTTCATTAGGCCCCCAGGCTGCCATGACAACCATCGGTACCCCACGATCGCGGAGATGGGCTGTGGGAGGGGGCCGCTCCCCCTTTCCAACTGTTTAAATACCACAGTTGCTATAGATCACGGCATCTAAAAGGTTAAACATACAGCCAACACGCACATCTAATGGAGCGGGCTCAGCCATTCCAGACGTAGAAAGACAGACTTAAAGGGGTTTTACAGGAAATTTAAAAGGCTCGCTGCAGGAAAGGATTGTCCTAAAAAAAACTAAATCAGTAATACCCCCGCTATCATCTGGCACTGCCACTCCCTACCAGTCTGTTAACTTTTACAGGAAGTGATGGCGTCGCATTCCATCCATGTAATCACTGCAGCCAATGATTGGCCTCAGTGGTGATGCTGACAAGAACGGCACATCATCCAGTGATTGGCTGAAGCCGTGACATGGATAGAGCAAGACATCACTTCCTGTAAAAGTAAGCAGACCGGCAGGGAGCATCGGGGATTTACCAGGTGAGCATTCCTTATTTCAGTACATTTCCTGCCTGCAGCCATTTTTTTTAATGTCCCGGACAACCCCTTTAAATGCACCAACCAATCAGCCTTGTACTTCACTTATACTGAACTTAATGTATGAAAAATGGTAGTAAAGAAAAAAAAAATGTGTAGTCCATAGAAACCAATCAAGTCACTTCTCTGCCTCAAAACTGCATTGGAAGGGATGAATGACGGACATTTTACTCCTGAGGCCCATAGAGTTCAGTCATCATTTTTTTTTTTTTAACGTTATGTCATATTCTCAGCTGCAGAAATAACTCAGTCTGTAGAATCAGCAAAAATACAACACGCTTCTAACATTAATGAGTATTAGCCGATAGCCCAAACTGGACCAGTACTTTTACTTCTGTGCTCAGGTAGATCCACGTGACGGGAATTTATAATTATTCACAACAAAAATAATGGACTATCAGTAGCTCATATACTTTACACAGGGATCTGCAGATTCCTTCTTGAAATCCTAGTGTCAGAACTGCTAACTGCTGTCCTTTCTTAGGACCACTGCTGTACTGCCGAGCAGAACGGCCTCTGCAATCCAGTATCTGCTTACGCCAGTTATCCTGTCTGGTGTTGTTTAGTTCACTCTTTGTCACCACAATTGCAGATCTTGGTACTAGTAGCAAATGATGCGAAGTATCCACTGAAGAACATATATGCCAGTGTCTCACATCCTATCAGAACCACGTCCAGAGAAGTCTGTTTGTAGAGGTACAATGTTATGGTCATATGCAGCATGCTCAGAGCTCCCGCCGCTGGCAAGTTTGAGCTGTGCGGCTGCATGCGAGAGCTGGAAAGCGGCATCAGGATGTGCGGTGTCTGGCAGCAGAGTACATTCCCTTTCCAACATATCAGACACTCCCTTTAACAAGTCCAGGAACCCAAATGCTAGGGCGGCTTTCCTCAGTCGGTTCAGTTCCTGGAGGAAATATCAAATCATACAAAAGTGTTATAAAGTAATGTATTACATAGAATAAGCCATGACATAAAATCAGACAGCCTAACCATGTGCAATTTCTACAACATGATTCCATTATTAACAGTAACATAAAAATCCACAATCCATATTATGTAGACCAACAGTGGGGTTGTAGCAGGGATGTAAACTATGTGCACAAAGTATGACACAACTAGTTCTGTATATCTACCGTATTTTTCGGACTATAAGACGCAGTTTTTAGTAAGAATAAATCTTGCTAAAAAGTCCCTGCGTCTTATCGTTTTCAGTCAAGGGACCCGGAAGCGCCGTGCCCCCTGACCGCTGCTTACTTAACCTTCCTGACCCATGACGTGCCGGCACATCATGGAGCGGGGAGGGATGTATGGAGCGGGCTCACGCGCCAAGCACGCTCCATACACTGCAGATGTTACCTGTGTTTTACAGCTGACACGGTGCTCTAACGGCCAGGTCAACATAGCGCTAAAAAGAATGAAATAAGTGATAAAAAAAAAAATTGTATGTACCAAAAAATGGTGCCAATAAAAACTACAGCTCGTCCCATAAAAAATAAGCCCTCACATCGCACAAACGAGGGAAAAATATAAGTTATGGCTCTCAGAATGTGTTGTCTAAAACCTGGGTGCATCTTATAGTCCGAAAAATACGGTATATTTTTTTCCTTCCCGTTCCCTTTTTGAACAGGAGTTCCTAATTCCAGTGAAAATCCCCATTGAGACACAGTTAATCAGCATCTAGGTGTAGGATGTCAGTAGATACGGGTCAGCTGCATCTTACTTTGTAGAAGGTTTGCGTTTTCTCTGGAAGCTTCCTAGCATTCCTCAGGATCTTCTGCACATCAGTCTACAAGAAAAAAAAGTAACAATACAATGTAAGGAGTGTTACCTACTGGATATAGGGATTATTTGACACCACACACGGTTATGCTTGGAACGAACTTACTCCTAAGTATTACCGTCTACCTTCCTTCACTCTCCTCATCAGGTCATGAGAACGTCCTTACTAAATCCATGTTTAACCCAGACTAATGAGCAGAAACAAATAGGGCAAACATAATGTAAACAGGAAACCAAGGCTAAAAGCAATTTACAGTTTGCAAGATTATCCCAAAGCATAGTTTAACCCGTTAGTGACCGCCCCATAGTGTTTTTACGGCAGCCACTAACGGGCTTTCCTCCAATGCAATAGCCTTTTTACGGAATAAATAAACAGAGCAGGGAGCCGTTAAATCTCCCTGCTCTCAGGAGGTAGCTGAGGGCTGGGGGCATCCCTGCTCTAATGGGTGAGATCGATATCAGTATCGATCTCACCCGTTTAACCACTCAGATGCGGCACTCAATAGCGAGCGCCGCATCTGAGTGGTTGAGGAAAGAGGGAGGGAGCTCCCTCTCATCCCACCGGCACCCGGCAATAGATTGCCGGGTGCCGGCCTCTTCTATGGCAGCCGCTATGCCTAATAAAGGCCCCCAGGTCTGCCTGTAGTGTATGCCTGCTGGGTCATGCCAGAGATATGGCCTAGCAGATGCCTGTCCGTTTTACATTGACAGGCAATAATACACTGCAATATAGAAGTATTGCAGTGTATAATAAATGCGATCGGAGGATCGCATAGTGAAGTCCCCTAGTGGGAATAGTAGAAAAGTAAAAAAAATAAGTACAAAAATAAAATAAAAAACTCAATTTTTCCCCCTTACAAACTGCTTTATTATTAAAAAACAAAATAAAGTAAAAAAAGTTACCCATATTTGGTATCGCCGCGTTCATAATGACCCAAACTATAAAGTTATTACATCATTTAACCAGCACGGTGAACGCCGTAAATAATAAAACAAACAATGCAAAAATTGCTGTTTTCTTTGAATCAAGCCTTAAAAAAAAAAAAAATTTGATAAGTGATCAAAAAGCCGCATCTACTCCAAAATGGTAGCAATAAAAACTACAAGTCGTCCCGCAAAACAAAAACCCTCATACAACTGCATTGGCGTAAAAAAAAAAAAAAAGTGTATTACTGTGTAAAAGTAGTAAAACATACAAAATCTATATAAATTTGGTATCTTTGCAATCGCAACAACCCATTGAATAAAGTTATGGTGTTATTTATACCACACGGTAAATTTAGGACGCAAAAAAGTGTGGCGAAATTGCGGTTTTTTTTCTATTCCCCCACAAAAAAAGTTAATCAATAAATTCTATGTACCCCAAAATGGTGCTATTAAAAAATACAACTTATTTTTTGCGGGACAAGACTTTATACAGCTATGTCTACGCAAAAATTAAAAAAAAAGTTATAGCTCTTTGAATGAGAGGATGGAAAAACATAAAAAATAGCTTGGTCATTAAGGTCTAAAATAGGCTGGTCATTAAGGGGTTAATATCAGCTACATGATGAAACGGCTCTTGGACAGCGTTGGAAACATAATGGGGCACCTTCATTGAAGGGATTTTCCAATAATCAATATGTATCACCTATCCACAGGATAGGTGATAAATATCTGATCGGCTGGGCTCCGACCACTAGGACCCCAACCAATCCAAAAACTGACTTACCTGGTCGACCCGGTGTGCCCCATATGAATGGAGCGGTGATAAATATTGATTATGGGATAACCACTTTACTGAAATTGCACCAGTTTTCCGAAACATTGCATTCACAGGAATGGCGTTCAGACCAAACACCAAGTAAGACCCTGATGTAGGAAAGGGAAACTTGTCGCAGCTCAGTAGCAACAATATATAGAAGCGTTGCTACTGAGCATGCTGCATAGAACAACAATACTAATGGACCCCTACTAGTATACATGGCCCAATATGTCAAAGTGCGCTCCATGCAATTTCAGCATTGGTATATACAAAAAGCCAAACCTGCAGACCTTTACTTGCATCCGCAGATAACACAGTTGGCCACATTGCATTAAAATGTAACTAAACTTTCAACAAACCTCTGACATGTCATAGTCACATGTCAGAAGTTGTGATCTGTGAGGGTCCATGCTCTGAGACCCCCCACGATCGCTAAAACTAAGCGGCAGAAGCGCTGAGGTGAGCGCTGCACTGCTTAGTTTCTGATCTGCTTTTTTCGGAAAGTCAATGTAACGGTGTATGGGCCCCATAGACTTTCTATTAGGTCTGTACACCGTTACAACGGCATTCTGAGAGAAGCCAATCAGAAACCAAGCAGCTCAGCACTCACCCGAGCAATTCAGTCGCTTCATTTTAGCGATTGGTGGGGGTGTCCGTGATCAGACCCCCACCGATCAAAACTTCTGACATGTCACTATGACATGTCAGAAGTTTGTTGAACGTTTAGCTACCCTTTAAGAATCGGCTAATAGATAATGCCATGGTTATACGGTAGCGATGTGCATAGCCTTCTGTATGCAAATCAGAGAACATGACATCATAAGACTTACCTGCAGACCGCTGGGTTTAATCCACACTGTCACATTTTGTGCGTAGCTTCTTTTTGCCTTAGGTTGCAAAGGAAATGGACTCTTATTATCCTCTTCCCCATATGGGTTCTCCTTGGCATCTTGAGCATTCAACAAATGAAGATATATTAGTAATTTACTGGATTACAGCTACTTCAGTCATATAAAGTTCACATCAATAGATACATTCACCACAATATAATGGGGGGGAGGGGGATGTAGAATAAAGGTTTTAAAAATATATATATATTTTTTAATTTAGCTTAAGGCTACATTCACACGACAGTGAAGAAAAATGCCACACAGCCCCCCTGTATGTGATGCCACACAGCCCCCCTGTATGTGATGCCACACAGCCCCCCTGTATGTGATGCCACACAGCCTCCCTGTATGTGATGCCACACAGCCCAACATGAATGCTCTACATACTCACCAATGCAGCGCTGTCTTCTTCAGGTAAGGTCCCTAGTCTTCACGGGATCTGCGGCGGTGTGATGACACATACTCCAGATGCAGCGCTGTCTTCTGGTCTGGTCGCTAGTCTCACGGGATCTGAAGGGATCACAATGACGTTATCGCGTCGCCTTCGCAGAACTCGTGAGACTAGCAACCAGATTAGAAGAAGTCAGCGCTACATCTGTGAGTATGTGTGGTCGTGCTGCCGATAGCCAGCCAGGGGACTAGTAGTTCCCTTGCAAATCCCCATGTCACAGATCCAATTTTAACGGTTGTTACATGCATTAACAGCCGTTAAAAACGGATCCATTGACGTCTATGGGGGCCATCAGGCCGTGAAAACAGCCAAAAATAGGACATGTCCTATTTTTTGACGCCCATTATTCACAGGCCATTAAAAAAACGGCCATGTGAGTACACCCATAGAATATCATTGTTATGAAAACGGCAATGCGGTGGCCATTAAAAGAACGGCCGCCACACGTCCGTTTATCACTGTCGTGTGAAGAAGGCCTAAGAATATTCACTGGCGCAATCGATGTTAATATTGTTGCTGATGTGCTTTAACAATACAAAACACAGAAGATTGTACCTGATATGGGTCCAAGCTGAGAGGTTTTTCCCAGCCACGGTAGTGGCTCAATATTGGGCTCAAACAATGACATCATTAAATTTGATTTCTTCTTGCTATCGGCTTGAGAATAGAGCATTCCATGCCAGTCTGGTCTACAGTGCGGAGGAGAGAGATGCTGATGAAGAAACATTTACAACCAGGGTCTTATTAAGAAGGTTTCGCTCTGCCCTCTAAGGATGACCATACACGAGATAAACAATGGACAAAATGGATGATTTTGACCATTTTAGACGACGATCATTTGAGAAGTGTACGCACTCCTGATGACTCACGGCACGCCATTGTTTGCCCAAAAAATAATGGTCCTCTTGTCACAGTCCTGTCAATACTTATCTTATGTGTACAACCAGCTTAACACACCACAAACATTTCCCCTGCCAGTGCTGTTGTCAGCCCTACATGCCACATCTGTAATGTAGGAGGGGACCATGATGGTCTACACAGGCACATAGAAATACAGTAGGGTCACCTCGGGTGGGGTTATTTGCTGTAACTAGGCAGTCATTACAGAGCCCAAGGGGATTGCCTATTAGAGCATATGGAAGCCATATTGAGGTGGGGCTGGTCACTAACAGACCGAGTCCATCCATGTATTACATGCATGGACAATCATTTCACTGGTCGCAGCACGTAATACTAGGGCTGGGCAATTAGTCGAAAAATAATTGTGAATTTTGGTTTTATAATTTCTTTTCTCCAGGTTTAAACGGTTTCTGTATCTTCAGGACGCAGATACAGTTGAATCCAATGGTAGAGCAGGGGGCCCTAAGGAACGCGGTTAGGGAATATGTATATTATTATTTTTATCAGGCACTATTGGGGGCATTATACTATGCAGAAGCAGCTATGGGGCCATTATACTGTGGGAACGGCAGTTATGGGGGGCATTATACTGTGTGGTGGCAGCTAAGGGGGGCATTATACTCAGTGGGTGCATCTATTGGGGCATTATACTGTGTGGAGGGCATCTATGGGGCATTATGCTGTGTGGAGGGCATCTATTGGAGCATTATACTGTGTGGAGGGCATCTATGGGGCATTATGCTGTGTGGAGGGCATCTATTGGGGCATTATACTGTGGAGGGCATCTATGGGGCATTATACTGTGTGGAGGGCATCTATGGGGCATTATGCTGTGTGGAGGGCATCTATTGGGGCATTATACTGTGTGGAGGGCATCTATGGGGCATTATGCTGTGTGGAGGGCATCTATTGGGGCATTATACTGTGTGGAGGGCATCTATTGGGGCATTATACTGTGTGGAGGGCATCTATGGGGCATTATACTGTGTGGAGGGCATCTATGGGGCATTATACTGTGTGGAGGGCATCTATGGGGCATTATACTGTGTGGAGGGCATCTATGGGGCATTATAATGTGTGGAGGCAGCTATGGGGCATTATACTGTGTGGAGGGCATCTATGGGGCATTATACTGTGTGGAGGGCATCTATGGGGCATTATACTGTGTGGAGGGCATCTATGGGGCATTATAATGTGTGGAGGCAGCTATGGGGCATTATACTGTGTGGGGGCAGTGTCAGGATATATTATATGCAGTAGTATACAGCAGGCTCAGGAGATAAATATGAATTCAATGGCGTAGCATGCAATTAGGGGCGTGGCATGCAAAAAGGGATGGGGGGGGTCTAAATAATCGTAATCGAGGTTACATGTTTAATTAATCGTGATTTTGATTTAGGTCATAATTGCCCAGCTCTACGTAATACTACATTTCTTATAAAGGGGATATAGCAAATTTCATAAAAGATGGGGCATCTCATTTAACCATAAAAAGACTCTTACCCAAGCTGCACTAAAGCCACCATTCCTTCCACCTTCAGACTACCATGGAGTAAGACACAAAAATTAGGAATTTTGCCTGCAATCTGACTGGCAGAATTCTCATCCTCTAGATCATCTGCGAGTCCAGCCCCAATATCATCTCCCTCTAGAACAGAACAAAAGAGGAAACGTTACACACATTAACGGTGTGGCGGAAACATTCAGAACGGTCTCTACACCCCAGGTTCTTACTCACCTTTGTTGAGGGCAATAGGTAGAACAAGGTGACGGGACAGAACAGGAGGGCTCGAGATGTCAGCAATGTCAATAAAGCCCACAATTTCCAATTCTGAAAAAATATAGGCTCATCTATAAGTATACAGTTTCTCAATTACACTGTTCAACCAAATCATAGCAGTTATTTATAGTGTCCTGTAAATAACTGAATATAAATATATGGCCCTCCTATTTGTTTCAAGAGGGAAATCAATAGCTATCATTATCACTATAAAATGGCATACAATCAGCACTTATTCTAGTAAAGTCTTATACTATCATAGATGTACGAATGTAAAAACCTGTTGTAGTGCTACCTACAGAATTCAGCATCACAGAGGTTAATGATCTCGAAATCCATGAAAAAGTATACAATTATTATTGGTCCTACATGACTATATATGTTTAGGTTATAAAAGTGGTCTCAGCAGACCGCAAGTCTCCCCTCCCCCAAATCATCTGTTTGTTGTTTGTTTCAGGAGCCAGATTGCGTCTCTTACATTAACCCCTTCAGGACTGAGCCTGTTTTGGCCTTCAGGACGAAGCCGATTTTTCAAATCTGACATGTGTCACTTTATGTGGTAATAACTTGGGAATCCTTTTACCTATCCAAGTGATTCTGAGATTGTTTTCTCGTGACACATTGTACTTTATGTTAGTGAAAAAAATTGGTAGATATATTCAATATTTATTTATAAAAAAACCACCAAGATTTGGAGAAAATTTGCATTTTCTAGATTTAAAATGTATCTGCTTGTAAAACAGATAGTAATACCACACAAAATAGTGACTAGTTACCATTTCCCATATGTCTACTTTATGTTTGCATCGTTTTTTTGAACATTTTATTTTTCTAGGACGTTACAAGGCTTAGAACTTTAGCAGCAATTCCTCATATTTTCAAGAAAATTTCAAAAGGACATTTTTTCACGGACCAGTTCAGTTCTGAAGTGCAAATATAATGGTGGTTTCTCTTGGCTCAAATACCCACAAAATCTCTCTCAGACCGGAGCAGGCAAAACTAAATTGGGTATGATCCAACAAATACCCTAAATAGCATATAAAAGTACAGTGAAGTTTACCGCTCAGACGGCACTGGTAACAGTCCAATATCATTCAGTATGGACACTCTCTCCCAGAAAAATGCAGTGGACAGTCCGCAATCCAATGAGGGTGTGGATGGTAATTCTTATCCTTGTAGTTCCACCAAGCTCCTTATCGTCTCCCTCCACATTCAAAGAACTCCTGGTAGGAAAAGGATCTTATGTCTCTAATAGATGGAAAAAGGAAGACACATAGTGCAACACCCTCTGAAAAAGATTGCTCCACGCCAAGTTTAATCCATACTCACAGAAGTAACAAGAAATAAAAGCATCAAGGTAAGTAAAAATCTTTAAAATTTCTAGGCGGCACGCCAAACACTCTCGCCCGACCCTGGGTTTCGCCCTTCCGGCTTCCTCTGGGGCATGTGTGACGTGTCTAATTAACAGGTTTATATAGCCGCATATCATTTAAATTTACATAAATTTACATACATAAAAATGGTTAAAAAAAAACATATACACCCACAATGATCTCTGCAATATATAGAGATAATCTGATCTTACCATCATAATCGTATACATATATATACACTTTTATTATTTTTATATAAATGCCTAATCTCTTTAAAAAGTAAAAAAATATATATAATATATTATGCTAAACAAGCCTATTTGCCACCTTTATAGTTGGTTAGATTCCACATATCATCCCATATCCATTATATTGATTTTTATTTATATTTTATCAGTTGTTTTATATTTTTTCTGTCTCTAATTTTCCACTTAGTCTGAACTGTGGCCAATCTCTAAAGCTTCCAGAGCTTCAGTGAGCTGCAGCTAATCAGAACAATTAAGTTCTGCTGAGACAAGATCCCTTGGTCATAATGCTATGTGTGAACAAGTCTCTTACTAATACTATACATAGGGCATTTTTTGGCATAATTGTTTTCATAACATGGAACTACAAATATGGACCAGAATATCTATCAGAAAAAAAATATAAAACAACTGATAAAATATAAATAAAAATCAATATAATGGATATGGGATGATATGTGGAATCTAACCAACTATAAAGGTGGCAAATAGGCTTGTTTAGCATAATATATTATATATATTTTTTTACTTTTTAAAGAGATTAGGCATTTATATAAAAATAATAAAAGTGTATATATATGTATACGATTATGATGGTAAGATCAGATTATCTCTATATATTGCAGAGATCATTGTGGGTGTATATGTTTTTTTTTAACCATTTTTTATGTATGTAAATTTATGTAAATTTAAATGATATGCGGCTATATAAACCTGTTAATTAGACACGTCACACATGCCCCAGAGGAAGCCGGAAGGGCGAAACCCAGGGTCGGGCGAGAGTGTTTGGCGTGCCGCCTAGAAATTTTAAAGATTTTTACTTACCTTGATGCTTTTATTTCTTGTTACTTCTGTGAGTATGGATTAAACTTGGCGTGGAGCAATCTTTTTCAGAGGGTGTTGCACTATGTGTCTTCCTTTTTCCATCTATTAGAGACATAAGATCCTTTTCCTACCAGGAGTTCTTTGAATGTGGAGAGAGACGATAAGGAGCTTGGTGGAACTACAAGGATAAGAATTACCATCCACACCCTCATTGGATTGCGGACTGTCCACTGCATTTTTCTGGGAGAGAGTGTCCATACTGAATGATATTGGACTGTTACCAGTGCCGTCTGAGCGGTAAACTTCACTGTACTTTACAGTTCTGAAGTGGCTTTGAGGGCCCTATATATTAGAAAGTCCCCATAAATCCCCCCATTTTGAAAACTGCATCCCTCAAAGTATTCAAAACCACATTCAGAAAGTATTTTAACCCTTTAGGCGTTTCACAGGAATTAAAGCAAAGTAGAGGGAAAATTTACAAATTTAAATTATTTTTTTTTGCTCAAATCATTCGTAACACATTCTTTTTTCAGTACCACAGAAGGTTTTACCCGAGAAATGCAACTCAATATTTATTGCCCAGATACTGCAGTTTTTAGAAATATCCCACATGTGGTCCTAGTGTCCGAATGGACTGAAACATAGGACTCAGAAGGCCTCCTTTTTTTAGAATATATTTTAGGCACCATGTCAGGTTTGAAGAGGTCTTGTGGTACCAAAACAGTAAAGACACCCCAAAAGTGACCCCATTTTGGAAACTACACCCCTCAAGGAATTTATCTAGGGGTATAGTTAGCATTTTGAACCCACAGTTTTTTTGCTAAATTTATTTGAATTAGTTTGTGAAGATGAAAATCTACTGTTTCTCTGAAAAAAACGTAACAGGTTTTCATTTTTACAAAGAATAAAAGGCGAAAAAACACCCCAACATACATAAAGCAATTTCTCCCAATTATAGCAATACCCCATATGGGGTAATAAACTGCTGTTTGGATCCACAGCAGGTCTCAGAAGGGAAGGAGCGCCATTTGGATTTTGCTGGAATAGTTTTCAGTGCAGTGTCACGTTTGCAATGCACTGGAGGGACCAAAACAGTAGAAACCCCTGAAAAGTGACCACATTTTGGAAACTACACCCACTCAAGGAATTTTTCTAGGGGTAAAGTTAGCACTTTGACCCCACAGTTGTTTTGCTGAATTCATTGGAATTAGTCTGTAAAAGGTAAAAACCTACTTTTTTTTTTTTTTTAAAAAAACTTAGACCTTTTTAATTTTTACAAGGAATAAAGGAGAAATAGCACCCCAACATTTGTAAAACAATTTCTCCCAATTACGTAAATACGCCATATGCGGTAATAAACTGCTGTATGGACCCACAGCGGGGCTTAGAAGGGAAGGAGCGCTATTTGGCTTTTGGAGCTCAAATTTAGCTGAAATGGTTTTCGGGTGCCATGTCGCATTTGCAAAGCCCCAGAGAGGTCAAACCAGTGGAAACCCCCCAAAAGTGACTCCATTTGGGAAACGACACCATTTAAGGAATCTATCTAGGGGTATAGTGAGCATTTAGACCACACACGTCTTTTGCAGAATTTATTAGAATTAGGCAGTGAAAATGAATATCAACATTATTTCCACTAAAATGTTGAATTTTTTTAAATAAAAAGGATAAAGGAGGAAAAAGCCGCCCAACAGTTGTAAAGCAATTTCTCCTGAGTACGGCAATACCCCACATGTGGTCATAAATGTTTTTTTCATTAGAAAGTAATTAACCCTTTCCGGA
This sequence comes from Rhinoderma darwinii, assembly GCF_050947455.1. Lineage (NCBI taxonomy): Eukaryota > Metazoa > Chordata > Amphibia > Anura > Rhinodermatidae > Rhinoderma > Rhinoderma darwinii. Next base: position 328,173,841 of record NC_134689.1, read on the forward strand.
CTGATCAATTTTTGCTTTTTCCTTTTCGTTTTTCCTTCCCCGCTTTCCAAGAGCCATAACTTTTTTATTTTTCCGTCAATAGAGCGGTGTGAGAGCTTATTTTTTGCGGAACGAGCTGTAGTTTTTATTGGTACCATTTTTTGGTATATCCAACTTTGAGTACTTTTTATTTTTTGGTAGAGCCAACGTGACAAAAAAAAACAAACAGCGATTTGCAGTTTTAAATTCTTTATTTTTCATGGCGTTCACAGTGCGAGTTAAATAATGGTAAATTGTAATAGTTCGGACATTTACAGACACAGCGATACCAATTTTGTGTATCTTTTTACATTACTTTAGAGAAAAATGTGAAAAGGTTTTTTGTTTTTTGGACTTTAAAATAATTTGTTTTTATCACTAATAATAATTAACTTTTGTTTCTACACATTTTATTAGTCCCCTTAGGGGACTTGAACCAGCAATCAGTAGATAGCTGGTACAATACACCGCAATACTAATGTATTGAAGTATATTGTAATTTTTACAGGATCCTGTAACAGCGCGATCGCTGTTCCTGGCCGTTAGTCCCGGGTGTCAGCTGAGCGTGAGCCCGCTCCATACATCACCCCCCCACACCACGACATGATATTAAGTCGTGGTGCACGAAGGGGGTTAATGCGCAGCGGATGGTGTAGAGTGAAAATTGCAATTTTCGACTGATATGCCATTTTAGTGCACTAAATGTTATGCCCAGTTTGTGCAAATCAAGATAAATACCTCATAAAATATTCTCCCGGGTGTGGCGATCCCATATCTGTGGACGTAAACTGCTGTTTGGGCACGCTGTAGGGCTCAGAGGGGAGGGAGCGCCATTTGGAGCGCAGATTTAGCTTGGTAGTTGTTCTGTTTGGCGTTTTGCTGGTATTTCAGTTTATAATGTGGGGTCATATGTAATCTGTGCGGAGTACATCAGGGCATAATAAGAGGGTATAATGATAGGGTAAATAAATAATAATCCGCAGATATGTGGCCGGTGTCCCACTGATAAATGCTGCTCAATCCTGTCCGCTTTTGGACACTGCATATTTTGCGTCGCCATATTCTGAGAGCCAGAACTTCTTTATTTATTCTTCACCGGAGAGGTGCGAGGGCTTATTTGTTGCGGGACAATCTGTAGTTTTCATTGGTACCATTTTGGGGTACATGCGATTTTTTTGATCGCTTTATATTCCATTTTTTTGCAAGCAAGGTGACCAAAAAACATCAATTCTGACAATGTTTTTTATTCTTTTTTTTTTTATTCTGTGAGAGAACTAACCGCCGCTGTTTTTACAGTGATCGCCGTTATTCGGTGAATAACGGCGATCACGTGACCGGGGACCAGACAATGCAGTCCTCGGTCTGTGTTCCGAAGCCTCAGCTACCTCCGTAGCTGTGTACACAGAGTTTAAGCGCCTCCCGAGTGCGCTCTCTTATGCCAAAGCACCGCCGTGAAAAGGCGGCGCCCTGGAATAAGTACCCTTAATGGCCGCCATGAAAACTTGTATAGGCTGTCATTAAGGGGTTAAAAGAAATGTCTGAATAGACAACCCCTTTTAACTTTTCTCCTTGATGCATGGTACCACAGTGTCCAACTAGGTGTGCGTTTACAACGTTTTTGCTGCTGCAGCATTTTGCCACAAATGCCACATTTTAAATAGAAAATGGGATTAAGAGGGTAAACATTCACATTGTATTTTAGAGAATCGTATATTTATGCATGCATCCGATCACTCACACGTTTATGCCGTTTACGTAGCGCTTTCACCTACTGAATTAAATAGAAGCAACACAAGGCCAAAGTGCATAAAAACCAGGATCATGATTTCAGAATTTTCTAAAGCAGTTCTAGCAATACTCTGCACCACCAATCTTAGTAACACTGCGGCAAAACATTATGTGCTCAAATGCAGTTGAAGTAAAAGCTTCGCACTAAATCTGTGCAGTCGGTTACCTGTGTTAATGAATTTAGGAATTGGGTCTATCTCCTCATCTATGACAACTGGTTCAGGCCTGGGGAACACTTGGACATCTGATGAGAGGTTGCCACACTTGAGGACTGCATGGAATGGGGTGTATGCCACATCAATGAGTTTCCTGCATGATAAGAAGATGGATTGTTAAACTTACCAAGCCAAAGGAAACCAAATCCACCGATAAATACTGAACTATACTCTATGAACAGACTTCTCACAAGCTAGACAGCCCATAAGTTGAAATCCGTGGCATTCGATTTATATAGAAACTATTTAACTACTTACCCAAACATGGACTGAACGTTCTTTAAGCACAAAGGTCCGTCAATTGTAAAGATTTGACCTTCTCCATTATTTAGATCAATAAGTCTTTCAAGACAATCCAGGGAATCTGAATTTTGAAGCTGATGACAGAAAGCAGGTAAGTAAGAGAAACAAGTAATGAGTAATAAAATAAATCATTGAAAATCCTCTCCTGACATGTCACTACAACATACTACAGAACCGCAGAAAGAATACCATGAAATACCTGGGAAGACAAGTATATGTTTTGTGTGTTAAAGGGGTTGTCCGGTAAATAAAATCAATGGCCTATCCTCAGGATAGGCAAACAATATCTGATCGGCGGGGATCCGACTCTCGGCACACCATCCGATCAGCTATTTGAAGGGGCCGTGGCACTCCAGCGAGAACTGCGTCCTCTTCATTCTTTATACTGCTCAACGCCGTCACACTCGTATCGGTGGAGCACAGTCTTACAACTTCCTCCCATTCACAAGCCTAGTTGTACCCCCACCAATCAGATATTGATGGCCTATCCTGGGAATAGGCTATCAATTTTATCTCGCCAGACAATCCTTTTAAGTTAATGACCTGTGCAACCTCCTGAATGGGGTGAGTAAAGAGAAAAAAAAGGGTCTGCGTTTCCCCCCCCCTGTACCAGTCTTGAACACGGGCCGTGTCTGGTATTTCAGCTCCGCTCCATTCACTTGCAATACCAGTCACAGCTCACAGAGAATAGTAGCAGAGTTTCAGGTAAGAAAATCAGACCATTTTTCTACTCATAAATCCTTTCATTTAAAGAGTTAGAAATTGAAGTCTGCATATACAGGTAGAAAACAACGCCCTGAATTTGTGTGCATTTTCTCACCTCTTCTAGATTTGCCATGCACATAACGTAAAGCTTAGAGGGGAAAGGGAATGGCAGAGGGAATCTGTTGCTCTCAGTGCGCTGGTTCAATGATGATAGGGAATGGAGAAGAGAGCCCCTTCCAATGCCCAGGCACCCATCTGTAACCAGCACAACCTGAAAAGGGAAAGATGGGTGGCAATCAACACAATGCTATAACCTCATTCTTATCATTGATAATATATCGTATGTGACTACTTTATTTTTTCCATAACACAGTTGAATTAATCATATTGGTACTACACTATAGGTGGTGATTTTAAGACATAACTTTAGAGTAGTTTCTTTTCTGTGAGCATAGAGAGCAATGTACTTCATATACTCCAAGATCCTAAATGCAAGTCAAAGTGCTATACATGAACCGATAAGGTAAAAGGAGGAGGAAAGAATATATAACATTTTCATACAAAATATTTCTCTCTTAAGACCGGCTATAACTTTACAATATTCAGTTTTTTTGCATAAAATCAAGTTCTAATTACCTGGCAAGGAATCGAGGCCCCCCATTCTTGTTGGACCACACTAGACACTCCTTGCAGGGCAGACTCTAAACAAGTCTTGTCATAATCATCGATGTTACTCAAAGCTTCCTGCAAACAAAAACCCAAAAGAATCATCAAGCTGCTTCACATGATTAGTATTGTAAATAGGTCCACAAACAAAAAAACTTCTATACAGCGTACACTATGTATAGTTAAGCTACATGTGAACAGTGAGCAGGCTTATACCATAGGGAGAACCAAATCCCAATTCAGCAGGGCCAAAAGGGACTGACCTATAAATAACTGGATTGCTCTTCATTTTGAGTTGTTCACTTAAATACAATGTTAAAGGGGTTGTCTGGTTTTGAAAACCATTTCTAATATTCTGGGGATTGCTTAGCTAAATAAGGAAGACTCATATGAGCGACTTCCATTAATCAGCTGAAGCTGAGAACAGTTTCAAAGAGGGTCTTTCTCTAGATGTAGGACATATGGTCACACCATTGATCTCAGTGGGCACCATGTAATATTTTGTTTTCTAAATGGAAATTGTACCCTTGTAACCAAGTTCCCCAGTATGTTACTGCGAGTCTCAGGAGTGGGACCCCTGTGATCATCTTATTTTTGGATTGAAAAATGTACATCAACCAGCACTGTATCCACATAGAGAAAGGGTGCAAGCCGCACAGATCGTGGCCCAACAATCCCATCAAATGATATCACAGAATGAAACAGGCAGCACTCCAGGATGCATAAAAAAAATAGCACTTCATTTATTCACCCATGTTGCGACGTTTCAGCTCCTACTGGTGAGGGAAGTAGAGAGCATAATGCACGCTTGTATATTTTTGGTGCACTTATATAGAAATAGGATGAGATCTTCTACTTCATATAATATTAGGCTTTTGTTTACATGTTCTCCGCATCCTCCAGTGTACCTGAAGGGTGTTGTAGTCTCTGGTGAAAGGTACCATAAGTTCCCACAAAGAAGAGAAAACCACTAATGCCGTAAACTCCAGCTTGTAGTTGGTTGCCATATGTTCAAAGAGCATGGTGAGACCGTGGGCTGCCAGGTGCTTGCGCTGAAACTCCTCTGTCCCCTCCACTGGTACTGGCCTCGTCATGGAGAGCGACACATCCATCACCACCACCGTGGGCATTGTGACTATAGTTCCACACAAAATTAGAAAGGATCCTGCAATGTGCAAAAATAATTATGTACAAATCTAAAAGTATATTACAACATCCAAAAATACTGATGCGAAGAGCGGCTACAAAAAGCAGGGAATTTTTCTAGTGATTAAAGGGGTCCAAGGGTTTAGACTCCCTGGATAATATCCTCTCAATGTGTAAACTTAGGCTCTGCTCACATTCTCATCAGAGGCTCGGTTTGGAATCACTACCAGCAGTTTTGTCAGATTTGACAGGAGAATTGTCCACCTTCTGACAATTGATGACCTACCCACCGGATAGGTCATCAGTATATCATCAGTGCGGCTCAGACACCCGGACCGGATGTTATGGCACATAATGCGATGGACGGTGCCCGGAAGCAGTTGGCTCCGTACATAGCATAGCGGCCGTGCTGCAGAATTGCAGGTCCGCTCCTATTCACTTGTATTGGAGCAGAGCTGCAATACTGCATGGTGCTATAACTAATGGCTTCCAGCATGTACGTCCGATGCATGGAGGCACCTGACCAGCTGATCTGTGCGGGGTCCGGGTGTTGGACCCCCACAGATCACGTACTGATGACCTATCCGGTGGAAAGGTCATCAGTTGTCAGAAGGTGGAAAACCCCTTCAAGTGCCATTTTTCCTGTCAAAAAATGGAAACCACGATGGAACCTGAGGGACCCCGTATTAATTAAAATAAGACCCGTACACCAATACTTACCGAGCGTCGTACAGTTGCCTCAGCAGTTACGGCTGTACACACCCAATGTTAGATCGGGTGGGAGAGTCACTTTGGAGGGACATAAGCCGGGACATACCTTTGTCAGATCGACATAAAGGGACAGGTTTTCGGCAGGTAGAGGTCTAGGAAATGCAGAGAAAACACAACATATTTGAGAAAGTGACACAACTCCTTATTATACAATGATCGGACTCGGACTTTATATACATAAAATAGTAAAGTGGTAATCAGTGGTAAGAATCATGAAGCACTTTCCCGGTCCATACATAATGGAGATTTTTTTACTAGCGGTCTTAGAGTATCACAGGTAACTAACAAATTGTATGTTTTGTTATCATGAATGCATTGCCCCATGAAGGACATCTACACGTAGCAAGGAACACCCAGAGACGTGTGCGTCTTCAGACTGCTGCCACTAACGTGGAACTACAGCTCTCAGCATGCCCTCATAGACCACTGTCAAGCCGCGGTAGCCGTAGAATAAACCCCATCTACAACACGTCATTCACCCACTCACCGACCCACAAAACCCAGATATTAGTACACAGAGCACGGCAGGATTTCAGCCGTCCTCCAGCAGCTGTGTCTCTGCAAATGTCTCCCCCTGCGAAACACGCGCGGCCAAACAACGTTCCTGCCTTTCAGACCTGTGTGGTTGTACGACGGGGCGGGTCAGAAGAGCGGGGGGTAACACGCCGCTACCTGTACAAATATTCTGACCTGTTATTAGTATAGGAAGTAGCCACAGTTTATATATATATATATTGGAGGTTGCAGAAGTCTATGCACCTGCTGTGCTGCAGAAACAACCTGATTCCAATGTATTGAACATATTTTCTGTCGCAGAATGTCTGTAACAGATTTGTTGCATGTGAACATAGCCTCAGCTGTTTCCCTGATTTTCAGCTTCTGTATATTCCATAAACTTCAATGGAGAGGTGGCTGCGCTTGTGCATGGCCCTCTCAGTAGACGTTTTTGAAAGTTACGGAAATAGAGTGCTGCGCCATAGATGCTTTTGTGGCCACAATTCCCCTGAAAATCCACCGGAGAATTGCGGCCCCTTTCATTCCTATGGGGCCATGCACACGACCGTGGTTTCCACGGTCCGTGTATGGCCCAGGAGCCCGCGCCGCAGAAAGAATGGGCAAGTCTTAGGGTATGTTCACACGAGGTCATTACGTCCGTAATTGACGGACGTATTTCGGCCGCAAGTCCCGGACCGAACACAGTGCAATGAGCCGGGCTCCTAGCATCATAGTTATGTATGACGCTAGGAGTCCCTGCCTCTCCGTGGAACTACTGTCCCGTACTGTAATCATGTTTTCAGTACGGGACAGTTGTCCTGCAGCGAGGCAGGGACTCCTAGCATCGTACATAACTATGATGCTAGGAGCCCGGCTCCCTGCACTGTGTTTGGTCCGGTACTTGCGGCCGAAATACGTCCGTCAATTACGGACGTAATGACCTCGTGTGAACATACCCTTATTACGGCCGTGTTCTACGGTCCAGGCTAATAGCAAATAATGGCCGCGGCCATGTGCACGGCCCGCAGTGACACTCTGCCCCCACCCGACCTGAAAATTACGGCCAAGCACATGGCGAAAACAGTCTCTGAATCAGGACGTTTTTGGACCTGATTTTCAAAGCGTTTTTGGTGTTTGCAAGCATATTTTGAGGTGTATTTTCAAAGCTTTTTTTGTAGTGGGAATGGAAAATCTGTTTCAAAACCACCTCAAGCCGTGACATGCCACTTCTTTTTATGGGCTTATTTTTGCACGGTATATTTGAATTTAGGGGCTTTTCTGGACTACACAGTGTATTTCCCATAGAATTCAATGGCATATTGCAAGTATTTCAAGGCGTTTTACGCTCTGAAATACGCCTGCAATTTGCCCGTGTGAACATTCCCTTGGATGGAAATATCCCTTTTTAGAGAACCTTTCACCTGCCCATACTGTGCAGCATGTAATGGGAGGGCTTCACAAACACGGTCTCACTTGAAGTTATTTTCCTATCTTCCTCCGTTATTTACATATCGGTGCCGTTCTATTTTGCCCCCGTTATGTACATAAACCTCATAACTGTCAATGGGGCGTTTCTATCTAATAAATGGCAAGGGGGCGTGATGTCTTCGTTCTGACACTGTCCAATCAGCTACGGACAGTGTCAGGGGAGCTTGCGCTGTGTTCCCTCACGCGAGAACAGATGAAATAATAAAAACGACTAGCCGGCACAGCAGATGTATTGCCACATACCCAGAAAACCTTCAGAAATGCAAAACAAAACACTGATGGGTATGTATAAGGCAAAATAACCTTTAACCCCTTCTCGCCGCAGCCCTTTTTCAGATTTTCATTTTCGTTTTTTCCTCCCCACATTCCAAAAGCCACAACTTTTTTATTTTTCCGTCGATATAGTACTATGAGGGTGTAATGACGGGGAAGGGAGACAGACAGGTGAGCCCTAATCTACCCGCCACTCAGTCCCTGCCTACTTGCAACGGCCCGTCCTAGGCGACGGCGTACAACTGGGCGACGGTCCCTACGCTCAATAAGTGCACGACAGACAAACAGACAAGGGTACACAGAAGCTAAGGGAAATGGGGCAGTTGCCCACGGCAACACCGTGAGCAACAAGAGTAGTGAACGAGCCGAGTCAAACCAGGCGTGTACGAGGTACCAAACGCAGAACAGGAGAGTAGTGAACGAGCCGAGTCAAACCAGGAGTGTACGAGGTACCAAACGCAGAGCAGGAGAGTAGTCAGTAAGCCAGTGTCAATATGAAGCAGGGACAAATAGTTCAAGCAGCAGAGGCAGTAAACAGGAGAATCACAGGCAAAGGCGGAGCAGGAAGTGAAGGTATAAATAGACAGGGCGGGAGCTAGCTCCGTCTGGCCAGGCTGTGATAGGCTCTCCCACTCCTCAGCCTCCCAGCCTGATTGGTAGAAGGAGCAGTCACTCGATCAGACTTAGGAGCAGGTGCAGACTGACTAACCACGGGCGTCGACACAGAAGCTGTGTCTGGCAGATCCTTTACAGTACCCCCCCCCTTTTATGAGGGGCCACTGGACCCTTTCTAGGTGGACCTGGCTTATTGGGGAACCGAAGATGGAATCTCCTGAGCAATACTGCAGCGTGAACATCCCGGGCGGGTACCCAAGTCCTCTCCTCAGGCCCGTATCCTCTCCAATGGACCAGGTACTGGACAGAGCCTTGGACCATCCTGCTGTCCACAATCTTGGCCACCTCGAATTCTACCCCTTCAGGGGTGAGAACAGGGACCGGAGGTTTCCTCGAGGGAACCAAGGACTGGGAGCAGCGTTTCAGGAGGGAGGCATGAAACACGTCGTGTACTCGAAAAGACGGGGGCAACTCCAGTCGGAAGGAGACAGGGTTAAGGACTTCAATGACTTTGTACGGCCCTATATACCGGGGAGCAAACTTTTTGGACGGGACTTTAAGGCGCAAATTTTTTGAAGACAGCCACACCAGATCCCCGACCACAAACAAGGGGTTAGCAGAACGTCTTCTATCTGCCTGAGTCTTTTGTATGCTCTGGGACGCCTCTAGGTTCTTCTGAACCTGGGCCCACACTGTGCACAGTTCCCGATGAACGACCTCTACCTCAGGATTGTTGGAACCACCAGGAGAAACGGAGGAGAACCGTGGATTAAACCCAAAATTACAGAAAAAGGGGGAGACCCCTGACGAGTCACTGACCCGGTTATTAAGGCAAAATTGGGCGAGGGAAATGAAGGAGACCCAATCATATTGACAGAGATAAAACACCTTAAATATTGTTCTAGAGACTGATTAGTCCTCTCCGTTTGGCCATTAGTTTCAGGATGGAAGGCTGAGGAGAAGGAGAGATGAATCTTCAACTTTTTACAGAAGGCTCTCCAAAAGAATGAAACAAATGGTACCCCTCTGTCAGAAACAATATTGACAGGAACCCCAAAGGAGGAGCAGGAAGTGAAGATATAAATAGACAGAGGGCGGGAGCTAGCTCCGTCTGGCCAGGCTGTGATAGGTTCTCCCACTCCTCAGCCTCCCAGCCTGATTGGTAGAAGGAGGGGTCACTCGATCAGACTTAGGAGCAGGTGCAGACTGACTAACCACGGGCGTCGACACAGAAGCTGTGTCTGGCAGATCCTTTACAGAGAGCTTTATTTTTGCGGGACGAGTTGTAGGTTTTAGTAGCACCATTTATTGTGCCATATAATGTACTAGGAAACAAAAATTATTTGTGAGGTAGAAAATGAAAAAAAACTATTCCTCCGTGTTTTTTTGTGCGTCGTTTTTACGGAATTCACTATGCAATTAAAACAACATGTTAACTTTATTCTGTGGGACAATACGATTACGGCGATACCAAATATATATCGTTTTTTTCTATATTTTACTACTTTTACAAGTAAAAACCTAAGTGTAAAAAATTAATTTTGTGTCACCACATTTCAAGAGCCATAACTTTTTTATTTTTCCGTCGATTAAATGGTATCAGGGCTTATTTTTTGCGGGATAAGCTTTAGTTTTTAATGATACCATTTTGGGGTACATGCGACGTTTTGATCACTTTTTATTTCATTTTTTTGTGGGAGATTAGGTGACCAAAAAATAGACATTCTGGCGTTTACAATTTTTTTTGTGCGGGTTAAACAATGATATATTGTAATAGTTCAGACTTTTACTGACGCGGCGATACCAGATATGTTTATTTATTGATTTTTTTTACTATTCTCTAGGGGGAAAATGGGAAAAGGTTTTTTTTGAACTTTTAATTCTTTTTTTTTTTTTTTTACATAAAAAAAACCCTTTATTTTACTCATTTTTACTTTTTTAATTAGTCCCCCTAGGAGACTTCAACCAGTGATCGTTAGATCGCTTGCACGATATACTGCAATACTAATATATTGCAGTATATCGTGAATCTGACAGGCAACTATTAAGCCCCCAGTCAGCCATAGCAACCATTGTTCCACCCTGCGATTGCGTTGCGGGGGGCGCGATGAGCTGTTAGAGGGGGTCGCCCCCCTCTTTCTAACAATTTAAATGCTGCGGTCGCTATTGACCGCGTCATTTAACGAGTTAAACTAGCGGGGTCGCGCTCGAGCGCGACGCCACTCATTACTCTGAAGTGTCGGCTGTAACAAACAGCCGACACCGGCATCGTATGGAGCGGGTTCACTCTGTGAGCCCGTTCCATACTTCCCCTACCCGACTTTGGTGTATGGATACGTCAAATGTCGAAAAGGGGTTAAAGTTTTTGGTGTTTTGTTTTTTTTACCTCTCTTGAACGTGGACCTACTGGTCTATGTACGAACTGCAATCATTTTATAATTTATTTGTACATGGCTGGTAGTGACAAAATAAAAACTTTTAGGCTATGTTCACACGGAGTATTTTGGGGGAGGAATATCTGCCTCAAAATTCCGTTTGGAACTTTGAGGCAGATATTCCTCTCCCTGCACGCCGATTTTCGCGGCAATTATCGCGCCGTTTTTCGCCCGCGGCCATTGAGTGCCGCGGGCATAAAACAGCGAGATATACGCTTTCTCCTGCCTCCCATTGAAGTCAATGGGAGGTCGGAGGCGGAAGCGCCCGAAGATAGGGCATGTCGCTTCTTTTTCCCGCGAGGCAGTTTTACTGCTCGCGGGAAAAAGACGCCGACGCCTCCCATTGAAATCAATGGGAGGCGTTCTCGGGCCGTTTCTGCCGAGTTTTGCGACGCGGTTTCCGCGTCAAAAAAGTCGGCAAAATACCCCGTGTGAACATAGCCTTAACTGCCAAAAGAATTGTTTTATTACACAATAAAATGATTTAAAAATATTTGCCGTTTTTTGTAGAATGACCTTAAGAAATACTGTATTATTGATGAATCCCTCTTCCGTTGCATGGAATAAAGACTCCACTTGTTCCAGGGTCGTAGCTAATGGGGGTGCAGCGGTAGCAGTCATATCCGGGCCCTGGAGGGGGCCCAAAGGCCCCTTTAGCCACATAAGACACTAGTATTGTAAAGGATATACGGTAGGTGGGAGCCCTGTTATAGATTTTGCATTGGGGCCCAAGAGAAATAATTTACGCCTCTGACTGTTTCACTGTAATTTTGCCGCTGATCATGATAATGAGCAATGATTCTGTTCATTTCACCCACTGTTGTGTAATTCAGTTACACATACAATCATAGATTCATTTTTGTGATATAATGTATTTGTTATCATAGCTCATGTTGTAAGTTATATTTTCTCTGTATGTTACTTATGTGAGATTAATCCCCATCACTCTTGAGTTCCTTTTCTCCATAACAGAATTTGTCCAGGATTCATTCATATTTACAAAAATGATCTCACACATACAAATGTTATTACCTATTGTTATAAAAAAAATAACAAGTTAAATTAGCTCCTAAACTCCACTGTAGTTTTTCTTTAATCTGAATATACCAATTTTGATGTCTTAGGGCTCATTCACACAAACATGAATCTCGTTCGTATGCTGTGCGTTGAAACAACGCACAGCATACGTCCCCATTGATTCCAATGGGGCTATTCACACATGCGTGAGTTTTCATGCAGCGAGTGTCCGTTGCATGAAACTCACTGCATGTCCTATATTGGCGTGTTTTCACGCACCTAGCCGCCCATTGAAGTCAATAGGTGCGTGAAAAACACAAAAAGCGCACAAATACACATCCGTGTGATGCTGTATTGTACACATCAATTACATTGGAAAAAAAAAGTGCTTGTGAGTGCGTGAAAAACTCATACCACAAAAACAAAGCACACTGATGCAAAATGCATCGGACACAGACAGACTTTACGCGGATAAATCTGTCACACTCATGTGGATGTAGCCTTAAACTGTGGTATTTTCCACTGTGATGCAATCAGTAATTTATGGCAACCATTAGAATATCATGAATTGTATTATCCTCATTTCATGATTTCATATGTTATAAATTATTATGTCATCCACTGTAAAGCTCAGTGATGTCACCTCAGCCATGTAATATCATCACGTTGGCGTTGTGTTTTTATTTACATAAATTTACTATATATTCTAATGCCACCACTGTTTCAACTTGTACCACAGTATACCTACTGTGATGTAGTATGAGAGTCAGTGTATTGTAATTAGTAATACGATCAAATGTTGGATTTTCATCTTCGGAGCCTGCAGGCACAGGAGTTCCATATGCAGCTTTCCCTTATTAGAGTACCTAATCAACATATAACACATAATTTATATATATATATATATATATATATATATATATATATATATATATATATATATATATGCAATTAGTTCAGTGTATTTAGATATGTATTCGGTCCACAAGTAGAGATCAGCCATGGTCAGATGTGATTCAGGGTTTGGTACACAAGTAGAGAGATCAGTCATGGCCAAAAGTAATGCAGGGTTCAGTACACAAGAAGAGAGATCCGCCATGTTCAGTCATAATGCAGAGTTCGGTACACAAGCAGAAAGATCAGTCATGGTCAGACGTAATACAGAGTTCGGTACACAAGTAGAGAGAACAGCCATGGTCAGATGTAATGCAGAGTTCGGCGTACCAGTAGAGAGAACGGCCACGGTCAGATGTAATTCAGAGTTCGGTACACAAGTAGAGAGAACAGCCATGGTCAGATGTAATGCAGAGTTCGGCGTACCAGTAGAGAGAACAGCCATGGTCAGATGTAATGCAGAGTTCGGCGTACCAGTAGAGAGAACAGCCATGGTCAGATGTAATGCAGAGTTCGGCGTACCAGTAGAGAGAACAGCCATGGTCAAATGAAATTCAGAGTTCGGTACACAAGTAGAGAGAACAGCCATGGTCAGATGTAACGCATTGTTTTCGAACACAAGTAGAGAAATAGCACAGGATTGGTGGATCACTAACAAGCCAGAATAATAAGGCACAGGACGTACAAGGCTGTGGGTTAATATAGGTCAGCAATTTCTGTAATTGGCCACAAGCCAATTGCAATCCATTCTTAGAGCTCTGCATTGTGCTGTTCCTCTGTTATTTCTCCTAGAAATTTTGGAATAAAGTGATAACTGGGTGTTACCCTTTCCCTTGTCAAAGGGGCATGTCCGTTCATAATCTGAGACTCCAAGCACTGATTGGACAGTGTCAGACTTTGTGGGACACACTCCTAGCTGGTAGCACCCAGTTGTCAATTTATTCATAAAGTTGTAGGAGGAATAACAGAGCAACGGTACAATGCAGAGCTCTAGGAAAAGATGCTCCAGAATGCAAGTATCCACTAAAAAAGACATGTTAGAGCTGATGGCTCCTTTTTAAGGCTATGTCTCAAGTTTTACTTCTGCCAGCCCCCCTTCCAAATATTGACCTTTGGCTATCCCGACCTGCTCGTAAAACATGGCCTTAAACTTAACACACAAAACATTTTACTAAACAAATAATTCTTCTTCATTCCTCCCACATACAGCAGCTTCTCTCCTGGGAGCGATGAAAGTGCAGTGTTGCTGTATAATCTACTTAATGCTGCAGGTATTAGTGTGGATTGGACACTGCTCTTGTGTCCTTCATACCTGACCCTCGGCACACTGAGCTGGTTCAGATTTGCTGGTGATGGGGACGCTTATGTTGCCTAATACACCTCTCCTCACTCGGCATCATGTGCCCTGAAGACTAAGCGGGCGAATGCTTCCCCCAAACTACCTGCTGGCTGCTCTCTTCAGGTATGCTCCAGATGTTACAATGGGTTCCCAAGTGTTACATTTCAGTAAAGTCTATTAGAAAAATTCTGAAGACAGGATTTGACAAATGAATGTGACTTGCAGGTCCTCATGTAGAAGTTTGCCATGTTTGTTCTATGTTATAACATATCTTCTATCAATTCTATGTAATATATGTTCTCATTCGCATACTGACATAAAGGTCAGACGATTTTATGAAGTCTTTAGAGATCTGTATTATTACTTGTTATATAGATTTAGCAGAGCTGAGCATGTTTTGCAATCAGCACTGCTACATTTGTAATTGGCAATACTTTGATTATTGTACAGTGACTATTATTCAATTTTTTTGCAGCACTGAGTTTTTAAAAGGCCTTTTGTTTTTTTATACTTGTCTCTAAGGCTTTGTTCACATCTGCGTCGGGACTCCATTCATGGGTTCTGTCTGAGCTTTCCATCAGGGGAACCCATGAACGGAATTCAAACTGAAGCCATAGGTTTCAATGGTGACGGATCCGGTGCAAATGGTTTCCATTTGTTACCGTTGTGTAAGGATTCAGTCGTTTTGACGGAATCAATACCGTAGTCGACCGCGCTATTTATTCCATCAAACCGATGGAACCCTTACACAACGGTCACAAATGGAAACCATTTGCACCGGATCCATCACCATTGAAATCAGTTTGGATTTCGTTCATGGGTTCCCCCGACGGAAAGTTCAGACGGAAACCGTGAACGGAACCCTGACGCAGATGTGAACGAAGCCTAAGCTATATTGTTTTAGCACCTTTAATGTCTCATGAATTGATGTCATTGCAACAACAGATATACATGGCATCTCAGGTGTCACATTATCTTGCAGCTTTAGCTTTACTGAAATAATGTGAAGATCTTAGGAAGCAGAATTTTGCGCTGGCGCACTAGAGACACCACAACTAATGGGATGCATTTTATTGTTTATGTTTTGCATATACTTAACATTTATTTTAGAAAATAGTAAAGAGAATCTGAATTAGCAGTGTATATCTATAAGGTGTCCCGATAATAGTAAGAAAGTTGGTACTGTTTACCCTCTTTCCAAACTTCTAAATGGGGGGAGCCCAGTGGGGAGTGGGCACTGTACATTGCACAGTATATCCCACCCAGCTCATTTGCTGGGGGCAATCACGTCACTGGCTACATGGCACCTATAAAGTAAATGAGCGATCTAGTGGCAAGATCTCCCTAGGCCAATTGGCAGAGAGTGACGTGCTGGTTAACATACAATGTGCTCTCTTCTACAGACCCCCGATTTAGCCACAAAAATTGGGAGTCTGTTTTATTTATGGTTATACTTCTTATTATTTTTTTTTAATTTTTTTTAAGACTTTATTAAAGTTTTATAAACCTTACTTATCATTATTACTTGTTAAATTAGCCCTTGAGAAGTGTGCTAGTACTAATAAAAAAATATATAATAAAACAAAGCATAATGTGTTCTATTCAAAAAAAATGTGGGGTAGCGATTACTAGACTATTGCCTTAAATCAACATGTGAGCTTCAAAGAAGTTATAGTCTATGTATTGGATAACTACAATCAAATACTGCGCTTTAAAGATTTTAGACCCAAAGTATAACATTTGTGAAACAAGCTGCTACTATCAGGTTTCGTTCAGATCTGCATCAGGGCGCCGTTCAGGTGTTCCGTCTGAGCTGTTCGTCAGAACGGAACCCTAAATGAAACAAACGCAAACTATAGGTTTCCGTTTACATTACCATTGTTTTCAATGGTGATGGATCCGGTGCAAATGGTTTCCGTTTATCTCCGTTGTGCAAAGGTTCCGTCGTTTTGACGGAGTCGACTCTGGTATTGCAGTAGCTTTTTGTGCGTTTACCATGCATTTACCATGCGTTTACCATACCGCTAACCGTGTGGATTAAATAACTTTATTGTTCGGTCAATACAACTCCGGTGATGCCATAAATCTGTTTGTTTCTTTGTTTGCACTTTTGAAAAATAAAACCACTTTTTTGGAATACTTTTTTCTGAGCTAAACCAAAGCATTCTGACAGGCAACCAATTAGGCCTTTGCTTGGTCCTTTGGCTGCCATAGCAAGCCATTGGTGCCTCTGTGTAACCACCTAGATGCCGCGTTCGCGATTCACTGCAGCATCTTAGGGGTTAAACAGCCAGGATCAAAGGACCAGCAGGACTCCTATTATGCCCTGGTCACACAGAGTTTTTGATGCGGAAACCGCGTCGGAATCAGCGCCAAAAACGGCTGAAATCGCTCTCCATTGATCTCAAAGGAAGACAAATGCGTTTTTTTCTCGGGCGGTTTTTAGCTGCCCGCAGGAAAAAGAAGCGACGTGTCGTTTCTTGCCCCGGGTTTCTGCCTCTGACCTTCCATTGAAATCAATGGGAGGCAGAAAAACCCGCGGCTCTCGTTTCCAAGCATTTTTCACTGCGTTTTTTTGCCCGCGATCCTTGCATTCACTTTAATGGCCGTGAGCAAAAAATCCACAAAACCGTGGCAAAAAAGTGCAGGCCTGAAGGAATTGCTGAAGGAATTCTGAGGCAGATTTTTTTCTGCCTGCAAAAATTGTGTGAACAGGGCCTTACACTGAAAAGGCTAAATAGTTATTAAATTAGTTAGCTTAATTTATATCTTCATAGTTCTGAAAAATATTTATTTAATAAAACTAATTCCATGACTACTACATCCCACTAAAATAATTAATGATACTTTAACCACCCTTTCTGAGTCACCTTCTTGAGGGGTTGTGGACTACTCATTCTTAGGGCTTATTCAGACGAACGTGTAACACGTCCGTGCTACGCGTGTGATTTTCACGCGCCTTGCACGGACCTATGTTAGTCTATGGGGCCGTTCAGACTGTCCGTTATTTTCACGCAGCGTATGGTCACTGCGTAAAACTCACGACATGTCCTATATTTGTGCGTTTTTCTCGCATCAAGCACCCATTGAAGTTAATGGGTGCGTGAACATCACGCGCAGCACACGGAAGCACTTCCGTGTGACGCGCGTGATTCGCGCAACAGCAGTAAAAACTATGAATGAAAACAGAAAAGCACCACGTGCTTTTCTGTTTACAAACATACATACAGAGTGTCATAATGATGGCGGCTGCGCAAAAATCACGCAGCCACGCATCATACGCTGCTGACACACAGAGCTGTTATGCACAAAACGCACACGCTCGTGTGAATCCGGCCTAAGACTGAAACCTCCAGAGATCAGCTGATCACCACGGGTCCAGGTTATTTAGCCCTCATATCTAGCAAGGGCTTTTCTAACCCTAGTAATCAGCCAAGGGAAACTTATCAATAATTGGTAAACTGTACCAAAAATCTAATCGATCACAGAAGTAGCTATCTACCTGGCATTTACATGTTTCGAACAGATATGTTGGCGCCATTAGATGTGTAATATCATTGATATTGCTAATTTTAATTTTAGAATTTACATTGAATTTTAATTATCGTTGACTTTATGAATGCTAAAACTTATAAAGCTTGTCACGATCCGTGGGTATGTGGACCCACTAGGCCGTACCGCCGTAGCGGAGTAGCAGCTGGCCAAACAACAGTCTATACAAAGTCCTAGTACAAGAGTACCTTTGATAGTCCATACAGTAGCAGAGGCTTAGGCACAGATGAACTTGAAGGCAGAGGATGCCACACGTGGCGATTGATATCAGGCATGGCAGAAGACACCAGACGTGGTGTAAGACAGCAACACGACTCCAACACTCTAAGGCACAGGAACAAATACAGCACGGGCTACAGGATACAGGTAGCAGGGCATGGGAACAGGATAACACTAAGGGACCATTTGCTAATGCTAACATTGGTATACACAACAACGCTCAGGCAAGGAGTGAAAGGGCAGAGCCCTTTTTATTGTCCAGGGTGATCATGGGCTAATTGGTAACTTTTTACATATGCACTCGCTGGCCCTTTAAGGCCGGGCGCACATGCGCACCCTACGTGACCCTGCGGAGCAGAAGTGAGTGCTGGCGTCTCCTAGGAAGGAGATGTTGGCCAGCACTCACAAGTTCATGGCCACGGCCGTCGAGGGTCAAGTCGGAATGACGATCTGCGGCCGTGGACGTTACTAAGATCCTGTGAAAACCTGTGTCTCCATGGTTATGGACTGCAAACAAACCCTGTGTGTAGTCTTAAACTGCAGTCATGTAGAACACCCTTCAGTCTACCCCATCCTCTATTATCTGTAGATTAGTAAAAAGAGATAGCAAATTGATGAGAGTAACACATGACTGGGTCAGTCTACTCACAGGATTTGTTATAGCTACAGTAGGCTTTTCTTCACCTAAGGCAAAGATTTTGTTTGCTGCCTTAGCCAAGTATCTAAATTCTCTGGCCAAGGCAGAGGAACTTGTTAGTGGCCCCTCCCTGGCACCCAGCATTTATGGCACATAGCCCGCCTCGTATGATACCATTTTTGTTTTGTAGTCTGTAATCATTGATACATAGGAACTGTAGACACAAAACAGTTGGATATTTTAAATAAAGACTATTTGCAAAGTTGATTTATTTTAGATGTATTTAAGGTGTTTATATCCTTTAAAATTCTTGCACTCATAAAGGTCTGTAATAAATGAAACAAAAAACTCAAAACGTTATTATTGAACTGGCTTTGCTCTAATTTGGGAGTTCACAAAAATGTTATTGCTATTTGCATTCTCCATGCAATCATGTCGATGTAGTCTTCTCAGAATAACATATTTTAAATAATGATAATAACATGATAATTTTTCCTGTGTTTTTCCACCTAGGGTTCCATGTAGTGCACTGTTGAAATCTCCAAATTATGCTGATACTACGTGCAAGCAACCCAAAGATGGAAAGCAAGCATAGGCCCATATCAGAAATATCTACCTAGGAATCATTGACTAGGATAAAGACTGTTTTCTGCCCCCTGGTCTTTTATCTATCTATAATCAGAATGCATCTACAGAGGAGAAAAAGGCTTCAGTTAAACCGTATTTTATTTATAGTCTGTGTGATGCTCCTTTGCTCCCTGTACCAACTATCAGTTGATCAACAGATGGATTCAGAACCTTGGACAGAGACAAACCTGGAAGAACCGAGCCTTCCGATGGATGCACTAAGTCAGATGACTGGAGAAGTATCTGCCAGGGAACTTTTAAACCTGACATCCCCCACCATAACTACCACTACAACCACCACAACTACCACCACCTTTACCTCAGTTGACCCCACAGAAAATGTAACTGAAAGGACCAAAACACGACATTGTATATTTGTGGATCCAGATCCTATAACACCCATCTTAAAACCAAAAACTACAAGCACTGTTCCCACCACCACCAGCAAGCCAACCAAATCTCCTTTGCCTCATGTAAAAGCAGAATATCCAGAGGACCTTTTCAGCATAGAGCAGCGCAGGCAGGGTTGGGTAGCACTTCATATCTTTGGCATGATGTATGTATTTGTGGCCTTGGCCATTGTCTGCGATGAATTTTTTGTCCCAGCTTTGGGGGTGATCACAGACAAGCTTCAGATCTCCGAAGATGTGGCTGGTGCCACATTTATGGCTGCTGGTGGGTCGGCACCGGAACTTTTCACCTCCTTGATTGGTGTGTTCATTTCTCACAGTAATGTTGGCATTGGAACTATTGTGGGCTCTGCTGTCTTTAACATCTTGTTTGTGATTGGTACTTGTGCCCTCTTCTCCAGGGAGATCCTCAACCTTACTTGGTGGCCTCTCTTCAGAGATGTCTCATTTTATATCATTGATTTGATCATGCTGATTATCTTTTTTCTTGATAATTTTATCCTGTGGTGGGAGAGCATGCTGCTCCTCAGTGCCTATGGGCTTTATGTCTGCTTCATGAAATGTAATGTTACGTTTGAAAGGTGGGTGAAGACACGGCTATCCAAAAGAAAGAGGCTAGTTAAAGTAATGGCACTGGAAGACACATCTAAGGTATGTAGCGGTCATTGACCAACGATAACTGATCAAGTTCCCTGTCTTCATGTAGTATTATTTATATTGTAATTGAATAACTGGATTTGACATCACGTCTAATTTATAACAGAACTTTTTTTTAGGTAAAGTAAATTATATAGAAAATGAACATTTTCTGAAAATAGATATAGTGTATGTCACTTGGCAAATTTTATAGTATGGCAAGTGAAATTTATGATACTTCTCAGTGTAAGGTAACAATATTAATGCTCAAGTTTCAAGATACATTTAGCCCATGTATGAAGTATTCTCTGCTTAATATTTGCAAAATATTTAAAAATATCCTTATTTGTTTAGAACCTTCATGTTATCCTTTATTGGTTCAATATGTTATATTCAGTGTGTTATATTTTGTGGCATTTTATAAGAAAAAGTACTTTTATATGACCTGATTGAAATATGACCGAAAGGAAATATAACGGAGGGCAAGGAATAAAGACAACTTGTTTGCTTCTTAAAAGAATACAGGCCGTACATAGTGTGCAAGTTGAAAAGTTTACACAGACTAAAATTGCAATTTAAAGAAGTTATCTCATGAATAAAAGCCAGCCCGGTCCTCAGCTGGTCGATGCGTGTCCGATTTCAGAAACCTACGGCAAGCTGTTTACACCAAGGGAAGCCACATCTGGCCATACATTTCAAATGAATGACTGACCATGTAACACAGGGGCCGGCTGGGACCACCAGAGTGTGAGTTACTCTCTTCTCTTGCTCTTATAAATGGGGGCGCTCCTCTAAAGGACATATGGAAAGGGGTTGTCTTCACGAGACAACCCCTCTAAGTGTAGTAAATTAATATCAACTAAAATGTCATAGGTTGCAGATGACTCATACTTCTCTGTCTTTAGCTCTGTTCACACTGGCGTTTTAATCTGTTCGGTTGTTCAATAACGTCCACATTGATCTGAGTTGTGTAGTTTTTGTGTGAGAAAAGCCTTAGAAGTAAAAATGTTAAGGATACTTTAGCATATTTTAGAATCCGCCATGCCTTTTGTTTGATTCCGTCATAAATAGAAGTGTGGCAGTAGTGTAAACACAGCCTAACCTTGCGGTACTAGCTCAAAAATCAAGATTAAGTATGATTCCACATTCTAACACGACTATGACACTGGTCGATCGGACCATTTGCAGGCAGCAGTATATAGTCGATTTTTTAGATACTATATACAGTAAAACAATACATTATCTTGGATGATTTTGTTATACAATTTTTCTTTGTACTGTCAAATACCAGATATTCTCATGATGACACTGACATAGCAAAGACTAGGAATATAGCAGTAGTATAAATAGTGCAACAGGAAATGGTTTTCTTTTTTTTTACGGAGATTCCCCACCTCCTCAATTGTTTATGTCAGGGGTACCACTTGTAAGGCAATTTTTATGGGACATGACCAAACACTGCAGAGCAGGGATGGTTAGGCTGGGTTCACATGACCATGTTACGTCCGTAATGGACGGAACGTATTTCGGCCGGAAGTCCCGGACCGAACACACTGCAGGGAGCCGGGCTCCTAGCATCATAGTTATATACGATGCTAGGAGTCCCTGCCTCTCCGTGGAACTACTGTCCCGTACTGAAAACATGATTACAGTGCGGGACAGTTGTCCGGCAGCGAGGCAGGGACTCCTAGCGTCGTACATAACTATGATGCTAGGAGCCCGGCTCCCTGCAGTGTGTTCGGTCCGGGACTTCCGGCCGAAATACGCTCCGTCCATTACGGACGTAACATGGTCGTGTGAACCCATCCTAAGGGTATGTTCACATAGCAGCGTCCATTACAACTGAAATCACGGAGCTGTTTTCAGGAGAAAACAGCTCCTGAATTTCAGACGTAATGGCATGTTGCAGGCGTTTTTCGCAGCGTCCATTACGGACCTAATTGGAGCTGTTTTTCTATGGAGTCAATGGAAAACGGCTCCAATTACGTCCCAAGTAGTGACGGGCACTTCTTTGACAGCGGCGCGTAAAAAAAATGACCGTCGGCACAGAACATCGTAAAGCCCATTAAAATGAATGGGCAGATGTTTGCCGATGCTTTGGAGCCGTATTTTCGGACGTAATTCGAGGCTAAATCGCCTGAAATCGCCGTAAATAGGGTGTGTGAACCCAGCCTTAGAGTGCCTGGCTTCTGCAGCTCTGCTTGCTAAGGCTGGAACTGCCTTCTTACCCGACACTAAACCCACAACCATTTTAGATATGGGTACACTAGAGCCATAATGGAGTAAGGTCCAGTCTCCAGCTAAAAATGAGACCTAAAACTACTTTATTCATAAACTTGCTCATAAATTCATATGCTTTTGACTGTGTTATGACATCATGTATCTTGGGTGTAAAGTTACATGCCATAAGCTTTCAATATGATATATTTGGTTATTCTATTATATCACTTCTAGATGTGTGAAATGCTGATAGCTATATAATAGATGTTGTCATTGTGTAGTCAATATGTATTCTATAGTGGATGTCACAATGTTTTAGAGCTGGTAATGATTGATTTATTGCAAAAAAAGAATACAAATCCTGATCACTTATATCCAAACAAATTCAAGTTATCCAAACATCTGAAAGTTCCCTGGCTGCCAAGTTTATGTTTCTTCATTATCGGGTTCGCCAAGAGAGAGAAATGTATGAGATGTTTAGTCTGTCCTGAGCACTTTATACAAGGTGATGATCAATTACATTCTCGTATGCCCCAAGTCAAGCCCTTCATATGAATCGAAACATTTTAACTCTTAGCACCCGGGAAACAAATAAAAATAGAAAAAATAAAATTTGTCAACTCAAACATTTGCAATAAAACATTGCACAGGACGGATTAATAAAAGTTGTTGTGGATGGTTGAGCATGTTTGTAAAGTCCTGACTGATGGTTTTATATGGTTACTTTTCATGTCTACATACAGAAGGGCAATGGGTCAGTTGCAGGGGATGAGCCAAAGCCACCAGAAGACAACAACAGATTAAAGGTAGGTGATCCAAGGAGTTTAATGCACGCTGCTCAAATGTACTGATCCAGTTTACTCTCTTACCTGAGTGTAAGGTGGAAGGTTGTACTCTTGCAAATCAAAAGCATAAAGCAGTGGTGTGCATCTCTTATACTTTTTAAAGACACATTTATGATTGTCCGCAAGTCAAAGCTATTCATTGAAAGTATGATTTGTTCTTTCAGGACACAACTGAAATTCTGTATATGGTATTGACAGGGCAATGTCAATGAAAAATTGTTCTAATGATACGACTTCTGGCAAACTGAAGTATATTTGGTACAATGCATAAACCCCACTAGCCAGTAATTCAGTGCTATTTAATTTCATTATTTGCATATTAAAGAACATTAAAAACATTTGTTCTAACATTAAAATCATCGTATGCACATGCTTTATGAGGCGTATTCATACCACTGCTAACCCCTGGTGCTGCAATAGCAAATCTCTTTTTAGGGTATGTGCACACGAGAACTGTGCTTTACGTCTGAAAAGACAGACTGTTTTCAGGAGAAAACAGCTGCGTCGTTTCAGACGTAAAAGCTCCTCCTCGCATTTTGCGAGGCGTCCTTGGCGGCCGAACATTTGAGCTGTTCTTCATTGAATTCAATGAAGAACGGCTCAAATTAAGTTTCAAAGAAGTGTCCTGCACTTCTTTGACGAGGCTGTTATTTTACGCGTCGTCGTTTGACAGCTGTCAAACGACGACGCGTAAATGACAGGACATCGGCACAGTAAGTCGGCAAACCCATTCAAATGAATGGGCAAATGTTTGCCGACATATTGTAGCTGTATTTTCAGGCGTAAATCGAGGCATAATACGCCTCGTTTACGCCTGAAAATAGGTCGTGTGAACCCAGCCTTAGGATTATGGACATTGCAGCAGCTTTCCTCCAGGACTCATTTCACCTTTTATTTCACCAGACAAATCCTTCCCAAGCTTAATTGAGCCTGATCACTCATTCCTCAGCTCTCCTATATACCAGACCACTTATTCCCTAGCTGCTCAGTGTAACGTGTGGTTACTCAAGTGGTTCCCCTTTAAAAGATACAAAATCACAGACCAAATGAGTATTTGAGATATTTTACTGAACAAAATTATTATTACACTAGCACACAAGCGTATGGTTATTTTCTTTTTACGAGGCATAGCAAGCTTAATGGTTACAACACTAAAGTGGCGCAGTCTCTTGATCGTTATTAACCCCTTCCCGACATCCGCCGTATATATACGGCGCTGTCGGGCAGGGATTCCCGCAAAGCGCAGTACCATTACATCGCGGTGATAGTGCGGGCTCAGGAGCTGAGCCCGCACCATTACCGCCGGATGCCAGCTGTATGTTACAGCTGACACCCTGATGTAACGGTTAGGACCAGAGCTAGCCTCCTATCTAGCCAAATAAACCCTCAGATGCTGCATTCAATAGAGATCACAGCATCTGAGGGGTTTTTAGCCACCAGCACCCCAGCAACGGGATCACTGGGTTGCCGGTGGCTGCAATGGCAACCGGAGGCCTAATACTGGCCCACCGGTCTGCTAGCAACGGAAGCCTCCTATGTCCCGCACCGGAGACGGGGGTCTAAAAGGCTTCAGGTACCATCGGCAAGATGGCGCCGGCTCAGTTTCATCAACAGTGGGTGTCCGCTGTATGTTACAACGGACACCCCGCTGTAACGACAGGAACCAGAGCGAGCTTGCTCCGATCCCTGCTGTTAACCCCTTTGATGCAGCGATCAAGAGCGATCGCTGCATCTTAGTGGTTTGTAGCAAATCGACAGCCCTGCCATGTGATGGCAGGGCTGCCGGCTGCTACTTTGGCAACAGGAGGCCTAACTATGGCCTCCTGTCTGCCATTACAGACAGGTAGGCCATGCCTGTAATGGCAGACAGGAGGCTGAGCCTGATCGGCTTGCTGTCAGGGAACAACTGACAGTTCTAATACATTGCACTACATAGGTAGTGCAATGTATTAGAACATCAATCAAACAGTTGGACCTTTAAGTCCCCTAGTGGGACTAAAAAAAGTGTAAACAAAAGTTGTAAAAAATAAAATACAAGTTTCAAGTAATAAAATAACTCTATTGCAGTTTTTCCCTTGTCAAGTAATTTATTATTGAAAAAAAATTAGAAACCATAGATATTTGGTATCACCGTGCCCATAACAACAAGAACTATAAAAATATTATGTTATTTGTCCCGCGCAGTGAACGCCGTAAAAAAAACCTAAAAAATACTGCCAGAATTGCTGTTTTTTTGGTCACTTTGGCTTCCAAGAATTGAAATAAAAAGTAGTCAAAAAGTCGCATGGATCCAAAAATGGTACCTTTAAAAACTATAGATCGTCTTGCAAAAAACAAGCCCTCATACAGCTCCATCGACGAAAAAATTAAAACTTTATGGCTCTTACAACATGGCGACAGAAAAAATACATTCTTTTTACAAAAGTAATTTTATTGTGCAAAAAGCTGTAAAACATAAAAAAGCGCTATAAATTAGGTATCGCCGGAATCGTATTGACCCGCAGAATAAAGTTAACATGTAACTTATGATGCGTGGTGAACGCTATATAAGAAAAACTATATCAGAATTGCTGTTGTATGGTCACCTTGCATCCCATAAAAAAGGATAAAAAGTGTTTAAAAAGTCGCATGCACCCCAAAATGGTACCAATAATAACTAGCACATCCCGCAAAAAAACAGCCCTCATACCACCACGTCTATGAAAAAACAAAATAAGTTAAGGCTCCAATAAGTCAGGAAAGAAAAACATGCAGTTCTGTCGGCCCGAGGGGAACATTTCTTCTGTTTCAAGAGGCGATTTATCAAGGCACTAAAATGTGGGAACCAGAAAAGTGAGGGCCCAAACATATCTGCTGGAAGTGAGGGTGCCCGTATTATACCAGGACAACACTTCCCAGCAAAATTCCCCAAACTGCAAAGGTGCGGAGTGTGGACCAAAAGGCGGAAAAGAAATGACACCATTTATCAGTGCGACACTGGTCTGTGATTGAAGGATTGCTTCACAGCGTAACACGCATCTATGGATTATTTTACCCCATTATTATACCAACTGACTATGCCCCTGATGTACTCCGCACAGCTTACATGTGCCCCCACATTATAAACTAAAATACCAGTAAAACGCCAAACAAATCTACTACCAAGCAAAATCCACGCTCCAAAAGCCAAATGGCGCTCCCTCCCTTCTGAACCCTACAGAGTGCTCAAACAGCAGTTTACTTCCACATATATTGCATCGCCAAACCAGGGGCAACCCTTTTAACAATTTTTGGGCTGTGTCTCCAGTGGCACAAGCTGGGCATGACATATTTTCCACTGAAATGGCATATTTGGGAAAAATTGCTATTTTTACTTTGCACCATCCGCAGCGAAATCATTCATGGAAAAGACCTGTGGGGTGAAAATTCTCACTACACCCCTTAATAAATGCCTTGAGGGGTGTAGTTTCCAAAATGGGGTCACTTCTCAAGGGTTACTTTTATTATTTCACATCCGAGCCTCTGCAATTGTGAACCAATACTTTGTAAGGCGCCAAATTAGGCCTCAATTTCGCATGGTACTCTTTCACTCCTGAGCCCTGTCGATCATCCAGGCAAAAGATTAGGGCCACGTGTAGGGTGTTTCTAAAACTGGGAAACACAGCATAATAATTAGAGAGCTGTCTTGTTCTGATGGCAGAAGCTGGGCACCACATATTGGCATATCTATGGAAAAATTCCCATTTTCACTCTGCAACATAGAGTGCACACTAATTTCTGGAAAACACCTGCGGGGTTAACATACTCACTACAACCCTAGGTGAATACCTTGAGGGGTGCAGTTTCCAAAAGGTCACTTCTGGGGGATTTCCACTGTTTTTGTCCAACAGTGGCTATGCAAATGCGACATAGCGCCCAGAAACCAATCCAGCAAAATCTTCACTCCAAATTCCCAAATGGCACTCCTTCCCTTCTGAGCCCTACTCTTTGCCCAAACAGCAGTTTATGACTACATATGGGGTATTGCTGTACTCGGGAGAAATTGCTTTACAAATGTTGGGGTGCTTTTCTCATTTTATTTTTTGAGAAAATGAAACATTTTGAGCTAAATCTACGTCTTATTGGGAAAAAAAATAATTTATATTTTCCCTGGCTAATTCTAATAAAATCTATGAAACACCTGTGGGGTCAAAATTCTCACTGAACCCCTAGATAAAGTCCTCAAAGTGTGTAGTTTCCCAAATGGAGCCACTTTTTGGGCGTTTCCACTGTTTTGGTCCCACAGGGGCTTTGCAAACCCGACATGGTGCCAAGAAACCAATCCAGCAAAATCTGCGCTCCAAAAGCCAAATAGCGCGCCTTCACTTCTAAGCTCCGCCATGTGCCCAAGCAGCAGTTTATGACAAGATATGAGGTATTTCCGTACTTTAGAGAAGTTACTTTACAAACGTTGGGGTTCTTTTTGCTCCTTTATTTGTTGAGAAAATGAAGAATTTTGAGCTAAAACTACATTTTATTTAAAAAAAATAAAAATAATTATTTTCACTGCTCACTTATAATAAAAACTATGAAACACCTGTGGGGTCAAAATTCTCACTACACCCCTAGATTAATTCCTCATGGTATAGTTTCCTAAATGGAGTCACTCTTGGGTAGTTTCCACTGTACTGGTACCTCAGGGGCTTTGAAAATGCGACATGGTGTCGAGAAACCAATCCGGCAAAATCTGCACTCCAAAAGCCAAATGGCGCTCCTGCCCTTCTAAGCCTTGCCATGTGCCCAAACACACTGTGTACATAACTGTGTACATTAGGCGGTTCACCCACTCACTTCCCTCGGTGCGCTAAAAAACACTCCATTATGTAGGTTCTTCCTTGTCCCTTCTCTTATCACCATGGTGGTGCAGCGCATCGGGGTCAACAAACTCCCATTACTTGCCAGTACTAGACTCTTTTAGGGCCTGCTAGTCCCTCCCTTGTCCTCTGTCACTGCTCCCATGCAACCTCTAACTGATGACAGCACCACACAATCAGCAGGGCCGCAGAGTATCGCAGCCCACCTCCTTCAGGGATCTGGAAGATAAAACAATGAAGACAAACAATATATACATAAAACATCATCAATAGGTATCCAGACTGTCACTTAAAGGACCAGGTAAATCATATACACAAATGATACATTCACAGTCCACAGGCCGTAGTTGGGGAAAGGGGACACCTAGTTCATCCTCCTTACATCTGCATGCCAGACCACTCATTCCCATGCTCTCCAGCTGAGGGAGCTCTCCTCACTTAATCTTCTATGCGCCAGACTACTCATACTCCAGATCTCCAGTTGCTGAAGTTCTCCACATCAACTCTTATTTAGGGCCCAACAATTCCTTTCCCAGCTCTCCAACTGTTGGAGCTCTCCTTACCATTTCTCTTTAAGGCAGGAATATCCCAACCACCATTGTAACTGTTTGGTAATATTAGTGGTGGGGTTGTGTATCTGTTGCTCATTTCTGGACTATCTCAGATTCCTTGTTTTCATACTGTATATAGTTTGTTTCATGCATTTTGCAACTATTCTGGAAAATAATTCCTGACCAATATGATGTTAAATATAGAATTTCATAACGAGTTAATATAAATAAGTGTTAATATAAAGTAATACTTGTTCCACCTCTGTCCAGCTGAAGCCTTTCCTTACCAGAGGTGCGAGTACAGCCTCTCTACACAACAGCACTATTCGCAGTACCATATTTCAACTCATGATCCACACCCTGGACCCTCTGGGGGAAGGTAAGTAAACTACGTATGATCAAAAGAACCACTAAACTAACTTCATAAACTGGATTGTTAGCTTAATGTACCCTTACTGATATTATTTACTAGATTCCAAACAATGCATGACTTGAACTTGGGCTTTATGTTTCCTATCAATGTAAGATTTGGTCTTGTGTGAATGTGATTAAACCAGAGCAAGGTTTTTATGACTGGATATCAGATACCATAGCCATTTTCTCCATTTTCTTTGCTTGTAGCATTGCCTTTTTCCTGCTTATTGTTCTACAGTTACTTTACCCTGGTCTTATCCCCTGCGTTTACTTAGTGGTCGAATCTTCTGTTCAAAAAACCAATAGGGCTTTCTTTTTTTATTTGGTTCTACCAGGTGTGACTTTCCTTTTGTACATGTCTAGATGATTTATTCTCTACTGACAAATAATGAAGAAATTCAGAAAATGTATTTAAAAAGTTCAACCTCTTGTTTTCTAAAGAAACTCAGGTCAGAGAAATCCCTTCCCCTTTAATGTTAAAAAGAGAATTGACAACCACATTTTATGCTCTGAGCAGCCGTTGTCATTTTTGCAACACATTCTACGTCTTCCTCTTACTTATCTTAGTATCCTCTTACTTAAAGAGGCTCTGTCACCAGATTATAAGTGCTATCTCCTACATAATCTGATCGGCACTGTAATGTAGATAACAACAGTATTTTTTATTTTGAAAAACTATCATTTTTGAGGAAGTTATGAACAATTTTAGATTTATGCTAATTAGTTTCTTAATGCTCAACTGGGCGTTTTTTAACTTTTGACCAAGTGGGTGTTGTAAAGACGAGTGTATGACGCTGACCAGCGTCATACACTTCTCTCCATTCATGTCCATTTGTATTCACAGCACAGCGTGATCTCGCTGCCACATACACCTACATTTACTGATGTGTCTTGAGAGTGAATAGACATTGCCTCCAGCCAGGATGCGATGTCTATTCAGACTCCCGACACTTCGGTAAAGTTTCTGTGGGACTTAATCACGCTGTGCTGTCATTCACAGCGTGATCTTGCGAGATCACGCTGTGCCGTGAGTAAGTCCCATAGTAACTTTACCGAAGTGTCGGGAGTGTGAATAGACATTGCGTCCTGGCTGGAGGCAATATCTATTCACTCTCAAGACACTACAGTAAAGTTAATGTGGGTGTATGTGACAGCACAGCGTGATCTCACGAGATCACGCTGTGCTGTGAATACAAGTGGACATGAATGGAGAGAAGTGTATGACGCTGATTTTGTACCAGTTGGAAATTTAAATGAACAATTAAAGCGTTTACCCGCTTTGGACAATCCATTTCTGGATCCCCTAACAATAAACTGATCCCAAGGTGTTCTGCTGCTTGAACCACCAGCGATCAGTTGTAATCTGTTGAGAAACTTGGCAGCAGGTGTTTAATTTCCCTATAGTGCCACTGCAGGGGAAATGAAGCATTACTTAGCGCCCATGGAATTCAATGCCGGGTCCTCTAGAGTGAGAGGCATTTATTGTAGCCGCTCACCACTGGATAATTGAAGGAGTTTCTGAATGAACTCAGAATAGTGTATTAGATCTAGGGTTTTCTACTTCAGACAATCAATTTAATGTTTCACATATGTTTTATATGATTTCAACTCATATTCTATGCCTTTAAATTGACCAGCCACTACAAAAATTCTATTGACATTCTACTGCAAGGTGTTATGTGCCATATGTTATGACAATAATTTTTGTCATAGCACATAGGCCCTACTAGATTAGAGGCAGATGTGCAGTGTCTAGAAATCATATCCTATTGTCGACATGGTGACCGGGTAGTTTTCTATGAAAAACCTGTGGTTGTCAATCTTGCGCTGTATATGTATATATATATATATATATATATATATATATATAAATATACACACACATACACATACACACACACACACACACACACATATATATATATATACACACATACATACATATATATATATATACATACATGCACATACATATGTATATATATATATATATACACACACACACACACACACACACACACACACACACACACATATATAAAAGAGCGCACTAGTGATCTCGTGAACTCCAAAAGGCCTGGACGTCCACAGAAGATAACAGTGGTGAATGATCGCAGAATCCTTTCCATGGTGAAGAAAAACCCCTTCACAACATCTACCCAAGTGAAGGACACTCTCCTGGAAGTAGGTGTATCAGTATCTAAGTCTACCATAAAGAGAAGACTTCATGGGAGCAAATACAGAGGGTTCACCACAAGGTGCAAACCATTAATCAGCCTCAATAATAGAAAGGCCAGATTAGACTTTGCCAAACAACATCTAAAGAAGCCAGCCCAGTTCTGGAACAGCGTTCTTTGGACAGATAAAACTAAGATCAACCTGTACCAAAATTATGGGGGGAAGAAAGTATGAAGAAGGCATGGAACGGCTCCAAAGCACACCACATCCTCTGTGGTGGAGGCAGTGTGATGACATGGGAATGCATGGCTGCCAAAGGTGCCGGCTCACTAGTGTTTATTGATGATGTGACTGAAGACAGAAGCAGCCGGATGAATTCTGAAGTGTTCAGGGATATACTTTCTGCTCAGATTCAAGCAAATGCAGCAAGGTTGATTGGACGTCGCTTCACGGTACAGATGGACAATGACCAAAAACATACTGCGAAAACAACCCAGTAGTTTTTTAAGGAAAGAAGTGGAATATTCTGCAATGTCCAAGTCAATCACCAGATCTCAACTCGATGGAGCTGCATTTCACTTGCTTAAGACAAAACTTAAGGCAGAAAGACCCACAAACAAGCAACAACTGAAGACAGCTGCAGTAAAGGCCTGGCAAAGCATCACAAAGGAGAAAACCCAGCATTTGGTGATGTCCAAGGGTTCCAGACGTCAGACAGTCATTACCTGCAAAGGATTCTCTACAAAATATTTAAAAAAAAAACATTTTATTTATGGTAATGTTAATTTGCCCAATTACTTTTGAGCCCCTGAAATGAGGCGGCTGTATAGAAAAATGGTTGCAATTCCTAAACATTTCACAGGATAGTTTTGTTCAACCCCTTGAATTAAACCTGAAAGTCTACATTTCAATAGAATCTCAGTTGTTTCATTTCAAATCCAATGTGGTGGCATGCAGAGCCCAAATCATGAAGATTGTGTCACCGTCCAAATAATTCTGGACCTAACTGTAGTTTCTTTTAAATACAAAATCCTAAAAATCTTTTAAAAAAATAATTATAAAAGCTTTGACTTTTTTGAACACATCCCTAAGTTTGTTTGTTTTTAAAGAAAACTGACAAAAGGATTTCTTTTTTATAATGGCTTTTTACATTGCCTCTGTGAGTGGGAAATGGTCTTGTATTGAGTGTATCGGTGTCTCTGTTGCACTCCTGTCCTGCAATGGCCTACTTGCTGTAAATGGATTATCTCCTTGGCGTTCAAGTATAGTTTAAAAGAGATTGAAGCTAAGTAGATAAATTGTTATTATGTCAGTGTCCCGGGTTATGGAGGGGAAGTGAGAAGCAGACAGATGGTGACCAGTGATACATATCTATGCAGAAAGAATATCAAAACCAGGAAGGGATTAAAAGTGTTGATATATGAAAACAAATTGTATGGTGGGTTGATTGTTACCATTTCAATTGAAACTGTACTCTACTTATGGGTTTTCCTCTCCAAAGTCAATAAGAAATATAAATATAAAAGCTACAACATGCTATGTTTTTTTTTTTTTAAATATCCTTTTTATTGTCAGTTTTCACATTTTCTTACAAACATTTCACGTAAAAGTTACATCATGAGTGCGCAGCACTCAACTGTCATTGAATTAACTTTGAATTAAATTCAACATAACATAACATATAAACATGGCATAAGTGTCGATCTTCATATGGACCGAAAACATGACTTCCCCCAACCCCGACACGACTTAGGTCATCAATGAGTATCTACTTATCATTTATCCCCCAAGTAGTTCAAAGTTGCAACCCCCCTAAAGTGCCTGCCAAGAGCTGTGTGCAGTACCACTTTGTGTGCTGGAAAGGCTTAACAATTTCCGCTATTTCGGCTGCTGTACATTGCGATTCTATGAATATTTGCCACTTATCAAATAGCTTCTTGGTTCCCGTTTCCTTCCGCCTTTCCACCTCCACCCTCTCAAGAACTAATAACTGTTTCAGCCGTGACACAATCAGTTCTAACCCCGGCGTGTCTGCCTCCAACCATTTACTCAGCAGGCATCTCAAGGCTACCAGTAAAATCGTGTGCACCAGCACTGGAGGTGATCTCACTCCTCGAGCACCCACTTCCTCCGGCGGCCGCGCCTGATGGAATAGTAGCGCTTGAGGCGTCATTGGGAAGTTCGCTTTCCAATGATCCTCAATATATTTTTGTACCATCCCCCAAAATCGTTTCGTATGTACGCACCCCCACACTCATGCCATAAATTCGTCAGAGGTGTATTGCATTTGGGGCAACACGAATGCGGTCAGGGAAGGATTGTGAAGGCAAAATATTAAAGCCATATATAGCTGAATGCATCAACTTAAAATAGGTTTCCCTCCAGCTCTCATTTATAACACTCTTCCGTACCGTCTCCCAACCCCCCAGTATGATCTCTCCTATACCTGGATCTTGGGTCCACCGTTCCCAGATTTTAAAACTAACCCTTGATTGCGGACGAACAAAACCATCTCTCAGTGCTCTATACAACCCTGAAATGGTCGCCCGCCCAGTTGTTGGACCTATGACCTCATCTAGAGTGTGAGAGGTAGCTTCCTTACTCAAATCCCTGAGCCTGGAGGTGCAAAATGCTCGTACCTGAAGTATTTGTAGAAAATTGACCCTACCTTCTATGGGTCTGAGTTTAGTGTTGATTTCCTCCCCAGTTAACCACCTCTTTTCCTCTATGTGCATAAGATCCCCTGCGTTGTCAATGCCTACCATCCCCCATGAGGCAAATCCGTCCCCCTTGCCTACTCCCGGTAAAAATTCCGGGTGTCCGCTCAACGGCATATATTTCGATACCAGGTGAGGTAACCCAAACTGCTTACGTACCACCTTCCAAGCTAGGACTGTATCTCTCAATACAATGGAGGTTTTGAGATGGCACGGAAGAGAAGCAACTCTACAATGTAACAAAGCTTTCAGGTTCCAGGGTGAGGCATACTCCCCCTCCAGATCTAAGTTGGAGTAATTGCTCGTTTCGTGAAGCCAATCTACTACATGACGAAAAAGACAGGCCACATTATAACCCCTGACATTCGGGAAGTTCACAACCCCTTCTTGTTTGCCCATCATGAGCTTGGTAAGTGCGATGCGAGGCCTTTTTCCTGCCCATATAAATTTAGTGAATGAGGCCGTCAGTTTAGAGACATCCACATGCTTCAATAAGAGAGGGATTGTTTGAAAGGGGTATAGCAATCTGGGGAAGCTAACCATCTTAATCAGGTGGCACCTTCCCAGGAGGGACAACGGCAATTGGCCCCATGTAGTGAGTTCCGCTTGTATTTTTTTAATTAACGGGGGATAATTTAGGCCATACAGGGTGTCCGGCACCCTCCCTATTCTGATACCCAGATAAGTAATGCAATGTTCAACCGGGGATATCCCACACCCCAAGGATTGCCAAAAGGTCTTAGGCAATGGCCTGCCCAACTCCAGCAGTTCGCTTTTCGCTAGGTTGACTTTATATCCCGAGCATTGCCCAAATTCGTGCAAAAATTGAAAAACCGTCCTTAAATGCTCTTGAGGATTTGACATAAAAAGTATAACGTCATCAGCGAACAGGGCTAACTTCACTGCCCGAGACCCTACTTGAATGCCTCTGAACATATCCGATTCCTCCAGAAATCTAGCCATAGGTTCCAATGCGAGATTGAATAACAGGGGCGACAGGGGACAACCCTGTCGTGTTCCTTTATGTAATTGGAAGGGATCCGACAGGAACCCTGAGGAGTGAACACGTGCCTGCGGGTTATTGTAGACACCCTTCAGGAAGACCCGGAAGTCTCCCTGAACGTTCATTTTGTCCAGCACCATCCCCAGCCATTCCCATTGTATGTTATCAAAGGCTTTGATGGCTTGAATAGCAAGTGGTTGTATATTAAGTGGAGTTCCAAAAACCGGATTGATTTACTGTGTTGATTTACTGTGTTGTGTGTGACAAAGTGGGGGGCCATTGTATGTGATATATGTATTGATTGCTTGCTTGCTACAAAGTTTGCAAAAGTGACATAATTTGTAACCATTTTTCCTTTGCAGTTTCCTGAGTAGCTGAGTAAGGGGGAGGGGTTAGCTGCTACCAGGTGGTATAAATCAGCCCTCACTACTCTGTAGAGCCTGCTCTGTGGCTTGAATAGCAAGTGGTTGTATATTAAGTGGAGTTCCAAAAACCGGAGTTCTAAAGAGGAGTTAAAGCCCAAGTAAGTGCTCTTCTACTTCTTTATCTTTTTGATTAACACCTGTTCGCTGTTTTTTTGTAACTGGGATAATGGACAGCAAGATTGGAGGTTTTCTTCAGTGCACAGTTTGCCATATGTATGCACGACTGGAGCCGGAGTTCCAGGGTGAATATCTCTGTGGCAGATGTGAGCATATTGTTCACCTGGAAGCTCGTATTAGAGATCTGGAGGAGCAGAATGCAACACTGAGGAGGATAGACAATTTTGAACGGAGCTTGCTGCTCACAGAGCATGCAGTTAGTGGGTTACAACTGGAGGGTGAAGACATGGGTGAGCAGGATCAGGTAAGTAGCTGGGTTAATGTAGTTAGGGGCAGTAGAAAGGGGTCAAAGACAAGGAAGGCCGATCCGGTTTCTGACATTCCAGGCAAAATTGCCAAGTTGGGTGATGATGCGAGGGTGTCAGTCTCAGAAATGGCAGCCCTAGTGGATACTGATCTCCCTAACAGCCGGGAGAACAGCCCAGCTAGTAGTCGGCGGGATGGTAATGCAGGTAAGCCAAGACAATTGATAGTCGTAGGGGATTCTATAATCAGGAAGACGGATAGAATTATTTGTCGCCAAGACCACCTCAACCGAATGGTTTGCTGTCTCCCTGGTGCCAGGGTTCGGCATGTGGTGGAACGGGTGGACAAATTGCTGGGAGGGGCTGGTGATGATCCAGCTGTCGTGGTCCATGTCGGTACCAACGACAGAATAAATGGTAGGTGGAGGAGCCTTAAGAATAATTTTAAAGAACTAGGCTACAAGCTGAAGGGAAGGACCTCCAAGGTTGTATTCTCAGGAATACTGCCTGTGCCATGCGCATCACAGGAAAGACAGCGGGAGCTTAGGGAGTTAAATGCATGGCTGAAGTCTTGGTGTAGAGGAGAAGGATTTGGGTTCCTAGAGCACTGGGCTGACTTTTCATTGGGGTACAAACTGTATTCTGCAGATGATTTGCACCTAAATGGAAGGGGGTCCGCTGTGCTGGGGGAGAGAATTCTAGCTGGGGTGGCGGAGTATTTAAACTAGG
This sequence comes from Rhinoderma darwinii, assembly GCF_050947455.1. Lineage (NCBI taxonomy): Eukaryota > Metazoa > Chordata > Amphibia > Anura > Rhinodermatidae > Rhinoderma > Rhinoderma darwinii. The sequence continues at coordinate 328,210,426 of NC_134689.1, forward strand.
GCTGAGGAGGGAGGTCAATGTAGAAAAAAAAGGGGTAGCCAGGTTAGAGAGGGGTCAGACTATATTGGTGGGGGGAGAAACAGAATGTGGGGAGAGGACTAGACAACAAGATAAGGAGATCCTTTCGTTACAAAACATCAGTGTAAATAAAAAAGGCCGATTAATGTCAAATCACATTTCTGATAATAAAAGTGAAAAACTGACAGGCAAGTTAAAGTGTATGTTCACAAATGCCAGAAGTCTAGCAAGCAAAATGGGGGAGCTGGAGGCCTTGATACTGGAAGAAAATATAGATATAGTTGGTGTTGCTGAAACATGGCTGGACTCTTCACATGACTGGGCTGTAAATCTACAGGGTTTTACACTTTTTCGTAAAGACAGGACAAATAGGAAAGGTGGTGGTGTATGTCTGTATGTGAGAAGTGATATGAAGGCGAGTGTGAAAGAGACAATAGTGGGTGAAGACTGTGAGGAGGTTGAAACCTTGTGGGTGGAACTAGAAAGGGAGGTAAACACTGAAAAAATTACTTTTGGTGTAATCTATAGACCCCCCAATATAACTGAGGAGATGGAAGTTCAGCTATATAAACAGATGGAGCGGGCTGCACAGGCGGGTACTGTAGTGATAATGGGAGATTTTAATTTCCGGGATATTAATTGGTGTCATGGTTCGGCTTCAACTGCAAAGGGGAGACATTTCCTCAACCTGTTGCAGGAAAATTTTATGGGCCAGTTTGTGGAAGACCCGACTAGAGGTGAAGCTCTGTTGGATCTGGTCATTTCTAATAAGGCAGATCTTGTTGGGAATGTCAATGTTCGTGAAAACCTCGGTAACAGTGATCACAATATAGTTACATTTTACCTATACTGTAAAAAACAAACGCAGGCTGGGAGGGCAAAAACATTTAATTTTAAGAAAGCCAATTTCCCCAGGATGAGGGCGGCAATTCAGGATATGGACTGGGAAGAACTAATGTCAAATAATGGAACAAATGATAAATGGGAGATTTTCAAATCTACTTTGAGTTATTATAGTGCAAAATTTATTCCTACAGGTAATAAGTATAAACGACTCAAATTAAACCCCACATGGCTTACACCTTCTGTGAAAGGGGCAATACATGACAAAAAAAGGGCATTTAAAAAATACAAATCTGAGGGTACAGCTGTAGCCTTTGTAAAATATAAAGAGCTTAATAAAATCTGTAAAAATGTAATAAAATTAGCAAAAATACAAAATGAAAGGCAGGTGGCCAAGGATAGTAAAACAAATCCTAAAAAATTCTTCAAGCATATAAATGCAAAAAAGCCAAGGTCTGAACATGTAGGACCCCTAGATAATGGTAATGGGGAGTTGGTCACAGGGGATCAAGAGAAGGCAGAGTTACTAAATGGGTTCTTTAGCTCTGTATATACAACAGAAGAAAGAGCAGCTGATGTAGCCGGTGCCAGTGCTGTTAATATATCAGTTGATATACTGAATTGGATGAATGTAGAGATGGTCCAAGCTAAATTAAATAAAATAAATGTGCACAAGGCTCCGGGACCAGATGGGTTACACCCTAGAATTCTTAAAGAGCTTAGTTCAGTTATTTCTGTCCCCCTTTTCATAATATTCAGAGAATCTCTAGTGACTGGTATAGTGCCAAGGGACTGGCGCAGGGCAAATGTGGTGCCTATTTTCAAAAAGGGCTCTAGGTCTTCTCCGGGTAATTATAGACCAGTAAGCTTAACATCCATCGTGGGGAAAATGTTTGAGGGGCTATTGAGGGACTATATACAGGATTATGTGACAATAAATAGCATTATAAGTGACAGCCAGCACGGTTTTACTAAGGACAGAAGTTGTCAAACTAACCTAATCTGTTTTTATGAAGAGGTGAGCAGAAGTCTAGACAGAGTGGCCGCTGTGGATTTAGTGTTTTTGGACTTTGCAAAGGCATTTGACACTGTCCCCCATAGACGCCTAATGGGTAAATTAAGGACTATAGGTTTAGAAAATATAGTTTGTAATTGGATTGAGAATTGGCTCAAGGACCGTATCCAGAGAGTTGTGGTCAATGATTCCTACTCTGAATGGTCCCCGGTAATAAGTGGTGTACCCCAGGGTTCAGTGCTGGGACCACTATTATTCAACTTATTTATTAATGATATAGAGGATGGGATTAATAGCACTATTTCTATTTTTGCAGATGACACCAAGCTATGTAATATAGTTCAGACTATGGAAGATGTTCATGAATTACAGGCAGATTTAAACAAACTAAGTGTTTGGGCATCCACTTGGCAAATGAAGTTTAATGTAGATAAATGTAAAGTTATGCATCTGGGTACCAACAACCTGCATGCATCATATGTCCTAGGGGGCGCTACACTGGCGGATTCACTTGTTGAGAAGGATCTGGGTGTACTTGTAAATCATAAACTCAATAACAGCATGCAGTGTCAATCAGCTGCTTCAAAGGCCAGCAGGATATTGTCGTGTATTAAAAGAGGCATGTACTCGCGGGACAGGGATGTAATAATGCCACTTTACAAAGCATTAGTGAGGCCTCATCTAGAATATGCAGTTCAGTTCTGGGCTCCAGTTCATAGAAAGGATGCCCTGGAGTTGGAAAAAATACAAAGAAGAGCAACGAAGCTAATAAGGGGCATGGAGAATTTAAGTTATGAGGAAAGATTGAAAGAATTAAACCTATTTAGCCTTGAAAAAAGACGACTAAGGGGGGACATGATTAACTTATATAAATATATTAATGGCACATACAAAAAATATGGTGATATCCTGTTCCTTGTAAAACCCGCTCAAAAAACAAGGGGGCACTCCCTCCGTCTGGAGAAAAAAAGGTTCAAGCTGCAGAGGCGACAAGGCTTCTTTACAGTAAGAACGGTGAATTTATGGAATAGCCTACCGCAGGAGCTGGTCACAGCAGGGACAGTAGATGGCTTTAAAAAAGGGTTAGATAATTTCCTAGAACAAAAAAATATTAGCTCCTATGTATAGAAATTTTTCCTTCCCTTTTCCCTTCACTTGGTTGAACTTGATGGACATGTGTCTTTTTTCAGCCGTACTAACTATGTAACTATGTAACTATTTCTCTGCGTCTAACGCTAATAGTGCCGGCCTGGTACCTGGCTGGGGATCGTGCCTGACTGTTTCTAGCACCGTCAACACTTTGCGTAGATTCGTCACTGCTGCCCTGCCCTTTACAAATCCTACTTGGGATTTTCCCACCAGTGTGGGTAGATACATAGCCAGCCGATTGGCCAAAATTTTTGTGAGCAATTTCTGATCTTGGTCTATCAGTGAAATGGGACGGTACGACCCCGGGTCAAGAGGATTCTTCCCCTTCTTGGGTAACACCTTTATATGCGCTACTTTGGCCTCTACTGGTAAAGCACCCGTCCTTAGTAAAATATTATAGTATGCCACCAAGGTAGGGCTGATTTCTTCTCTCAGAGATTTAAAAAACTCTCCTGTGAATCCATCCGGACCCGGGGCCTTTCCGTTAGATAAGGTCTTAATGGTGCTCCGAACTTCCTCTAATGTAATCTCTGCGCTCAAGTGACCGTTCTGCTCCTGAGTGAGCCCTGGCAGCTTCACCTTCTCCAAAAATTCCCTCCCTTTTTGGAGATCTATGGGTGTTTCTGAGTAAAGGGCTTGGTAGTATTTACTTAATATGGTGTTGATTTTTTTTGGGTCTGAGGTAGAAGTTCCATTAGATTCGTTAAGTGTTGAAATGTGTGACGGTGCATACCTCCCCTTCGCTAATCGCGCTAATAATTTGCCCGCTTTATTGCCGAAACGCATTAGATCGGCATCAAATTGGGACCGGTAAATACTCTCTCTTTTGTCTAACCACTGATCAAACTGTCGCTTGGCTTCCCTCCATTTCTCCCCCAATGGCGGTGATGGAGAGTGTAGAAATGCTGTGTATGCACACCGTAATCTGTCGCTCGCTGCCTTGTATCCTTCGGTCGTTTTGCGTTTAAGATTAGACATAAATTGCATAACTTTCCCCCTATTACCACTTTGGCTGTACGCCAATACAATGACGGTTCCGATCTATGCGATACATCATCCCCATCAAATTCCATCCATCACCCCTTAAGCTTCTGTATAAAGCCCTCATCCTTTGCCAGAAAGGCGGGAAACCTCCAGATAATTCCTCTAGCTACTGTGTCGGCCAAGGTAATGGTAACCGGGGCATGGTCCGAAATAACTAGATCTTCAATCGCCGCTTCACGTAATCGTCGCGATAATGCGTCATTAACTAGCAAGTAATCAATACGCGACCATGACTGATGAACATGGGAGAAATGTGTATATTCCCGCGCATCTGGGTGTAGACTCCTCCACGCATCTATTAGGGCCGTGCGTCTTAAAAAGTCGTGCAAGATCCTATCTCTATTTCTCTGCGAACTAGTCCCTGCGCTCCTATCTTCCCTTGAAGACCTCACAGTGTTAAGGTCTCCCCCCAGAATCAAAAACCTAGTGCGATCCTGCTGGAGTTGGGTTTCCAAATGACCAAAAAAACCTGTGTTAATCGTATTTGGGCCATACACATTATGAATACTGATAGTTTCCCCTGCATGCTCCATCACTAGATGGATCCAACGGCCCTCGTCATCCCGTTCCTGGGACACCAGCGTAAACGCAAAATTTTTATGTATCAAAATTATAACTCCCGCCTTACCCTCCCTTGCCGACGAGCCAAAAACCTGACCCACCCAGAATTTTTGCAAATACTTAAACTCTGGCTCGGTAAGGTGAGTTTCCTGTAATAGGACCACATCTGGGTGCAATCGTTTCATGTGTCGCAAAAGTTTGGTCCGTTTCTGTGGGGATCTCAGCCCTTTAACGTTCCAAGAGACTATTTTCATGTTATTGGGCCGTGCATAAGATGAGCTAAAATGCCTAAAAGTCGTGATAGGTTCGGGGAGTCAGATCCGCCTTTTTCCAAGAGCCATGTATAAACATTAATAACATAACCAAAACCCGGCTTATAAACCAGAACCAAACTCCATGTCGAGGCCATCCGGCCCTTATCTAACAAAACCATAAAATCACCTACGGCAAGGGTTATCAGCCCCTTAATACCCATTGGTGTAAGTGACTTCACTTTTTTCTGTTGTGTCAAAACACGCCCCTCCCTCCCCCTCCCCCCCAGACCTGCATATATGTCTCCTTCAATGAGGAAGCAGCACCTGCCCTTACCACCTCATTACCCCTTTGTAGCCTGTGCACACATTTATACATTCTCATACCGTCGGTTTAACAACCTAGAGTCCGTTTGGATTATATCCTCACATAACCACATAAATCTTGTTTCGCCTCTAGGTTTCCCTGCCTCCTTTTCCCAGATCTCCTACCGCAACTTCCCCCAGTATGCCATCTGTGGCAGGTATAACTAAGCCCTTGCGTAGGGGAGGCATTGTATCATTCCCGGTCGATCCCGCCCACAAGGAAAAATCTCAGAACCTGATCTAACTCCCTCACTAATCTCCTGTAGCGAGAATGCAGGGAAATACCAAAAATGCATACATTTCAACATTGTAACATTATAATATTAGGTCAGCTGTTGACCGGTACAGAGTGCCGTATAAGACCGCCAAATATCGCCCTCAAAACTTTCAAATTATCTGCAAACTTATCTGTAGCCGGTCGGAATCTGCAATTGGTCTACAGCGTCCACAAAATCATCATCACATCAGCTTAAATAAAATGGTGCTGAAAAAAACTTCGTCCGTCAATCAGGAGACGTAGATCGGGTGCGGTCCCGCGTTCGCCTCTGCTGCTTCGGAGAGTCCCCTCCATTTCCGGCTCGACCCCCCCGGGATCTTCCTGGTGTGGGCATTAAAGCTTCTGCCCAGGTTCGCTCCATATTTTGTCGGTTCCGTTTGGCTTCTCTTGACTTGCGATTTGGACTGTATGCTGGACTGCGACGCTCCTCTTCTTGCTGGGGTCTGTGCCTGCAAAGCTCTGTAAGTGCGTCCTCCGCTTCCTGTGGCGTTGTGAAAACCTTGTTCCGCCCGTTCTCTTGAAACACCCGTAAGATGGCTGGGTACTGCAGGTTAAAGCGTATTTTCGCTTGGAACAGCGCGGTGCAGATCTTGCTGAAAGCCCGCCTTCGTTTTGCAACCTCCGCAGAGAAATCCTCAAAAAGCAGCACTTTCATGCCCATTATTTCCAAAGGACGCGATCTGCTGCGGAAAGCTTTCATGAGTGCCACCTTGTCATTGTAATCCAACAGCTTAAAGATTACTTGTCTGGGACGAAGCGAACTGTGGTCATCTGTTGCTGGGAGGTTTCTGGGGTCCGGCCCCACTCTGTGCGCCCTCTCCACCCGGCAAGGACGGGGAAGACCTAAAGCTGCTGGCAATGTCCTCTCACATAGTCGCTGTAAATCAGAAGATATCACCTCTTCCTTCAGCCCCACCAGTCGCAGGTTGCTCCTCCTGGAGCGGTTCTCCAGAACCTCCACCTTGTCCCCCAACTGCGTAGTAACAGACAGCACCCCTTTCAGTTTGGATTGCAGACGCTCATTCTCATCCTCCAGCAGCGTCATACGCTGTTCTAACTCATCCGCTCTGGTAGTGACTTGTGCCAGCTCCGCCTGCACGCGGTTTAGGGAATCTTGCACCGTTTTTTCCAGCGCCTTTTGCAGTTCTGGCGCTATCTGTTTGGCTACTTCACGGGCCAGGGCTACATAATCAATGGCTGCAGGATGAGAGGACATTATGTGTTCTGACGGGCTTGAAAGCTGGGACTGATGGTGTTGCAGCTCATCTTCCTGTGTGTATAGCAGGGTCGCAGTGGCGGGAAGCGCCGCCATCTTACCTCCCTTTACCACGGCTGCGGCTGAATCTTCCATGGCTGGCTTCTGCGCGCTTCTGAGGAGGTACCTGTCCATACAGGCACCACCGGGTATGTTTCCGTGTGCAGGGCTGGTGGCTTCACCGCTGATTGTCGTCGCCGAAGCGACTATTGCGAGCAAACAGGCTGGACGGGAGCGGGAGCTCAGTCACTAGCGTCCTGCATCGCCAGCGCCGGAACCGGAAGTCAACATGCTATGTTTTAAATGCCATGTAAACCTTTAGAAGTGTTTTTTTTTTGTTAAATACAAATGTCAGTCAGTGTGTTGTTTGTTTCAACTTAGTTTTTATTAACAATTCTTATTAATTTTTGAGATACAGCTGCTCTCTATTCTGTATAAAGAACAGCTGTATTGTTGGCTAAATCCTGTGCCGGTCAGGTCCGCAGAACTAACGGGTTCAGTGTCAGCGGGTCCTGCATGTCTCTGACATGCAGGATTGATCTGTTACAGATTGTCACGGAGCGGGTAGTGGACCCACTAGGCCGTACCGCCGTAGCGGGGAGGCAGCTGACCAAACAACAGGAAACCCCAGAATACAATGTCCCGCACAAGGGTACCTGGATAGTCCAGACGATGGCCGCAGCTCTGGCACAAATGGAGATGGGTGCAGCAGATAACGCCAAACGTTATGACACAGGTCATACGGATGACACAGGTGCCGTAGGTTGCGCCAGACTTTGCGGATTCCTCCGGATGTGGCAGATGACACAGGACGTGGCGGATTCCTCCGGACGTGGCAGATGACACAGGATGTGGCGGATTCCTCCGGACATGGCAGATGACACAGGACGTGGTGGATTCCTCCGGACGTGGCAGATGACACAGGACGTGGCGGATTCCTCCGAACGTGGCAGATGACACAGGACGTGGCGGATTCCTCCGGATGTGGCAGATGACACAGGACGTGGCCCGACTAGATACTAAAGGCACAGCACGGGAAACAGGAACAGGGAACAAGGCACGGGTAACAACTGGAACGGGAAAACACTAAGGGACCATTTGCAAGACAGACTGGGAAAACTAACAATGCTCAGGCAAGGATTAGAAGGCCTGGGGCCTTCTTATAGACCAGGAAATCGTGGCAGTTGATGATGATGACGACTTCCTATTTGTGCGCGCTGGCCCTTTAAGGTGCGCGCGCACCCTACGGGACACAGCAGAACGGAGCGTAAGTGAGTGCTGGCGTCTCCTAGGAAGGAGATGGGGACCAGCACTCACAGATCCATGGCTGCGGGCGTCGCGAGGTGAGTAAACCCGACGGCCCGCGGCCATGAACACTACAGTATCCCCCCTCTTACGCCCCCTCTTCTTGGGCCCAGAGCGAGAGAGGAATTTTTTAACAAGAGCAGGAGCGCTGAGGTTCTCATCTGGCTCCCAGGACCTCTCCTCAGGACCAAACCCTCTCCAGTCCACCAAATAGAAAGTCCTTCCTCCTACCCTTTTGCAGTCCAGGATCTCTTTTACCTCGAATACATCAGAAGGACCGCTTGGAGCAACTGTGGAACTAGAAGTCTTGCTGTAGCGGTTCAGGACCACTGGTTTCAGGAGGGACACATGAAAGGAGTTGGGGATTCTGAGGGTAGGAGGCAGCCGCAGCTTATAGGAGACAGGGTTGATTTGTTGCAGGATCTCGAAAGGACCAAGGAACCTGGGAGCAAACTTTATGAAGGCACCCTCAAGCGAATGTTCCAAGAGGACAGCCAGACTTTAGTCCCCGGAAGATACTGAGGCGGCTCTCTTCTCCTAGTATCTGCCTTTCGCTTCATGCGATCTACTGCCAGCAAAATAGAGGACCGGGTCTGTTGCCAGATTTGCAGGAAGTTCCCATATGCAGAGTCAGCAGCGGGTACATGAGATGAAGTCGACACAGGAAGAGGGACTCTAGGATGTTGACTGTATACAATGTGAAACAGAGTGGAAGTGGTGTACTCACTTGTGTGGTTGTTGTATGAAAACTCGGCCCATGGAAGAAGCTATACCCAGTTATCATGCTGTGAAGAGATGAAGTGGCGGAGATAATTCTCCATGATCTGGTTGATCCTTTCAACTTGCCCATTGGACTGGGGGTGATAGGCTGAGGAAAAGTCCAAACTCACATCCAGGAGTTTACAGAGGGCTCTCCAGAACCTTGAGGTAAACTGAACACCCCAATCTGACACGATGTGAAGAGGCAAGCCATGCAAACGAAAGATGTGTAGAATGAAGAGACTTGTCAGTCGAGGAGCAGAAGGTAGGCCGGTCAGCGGGATAAAATGTCCCATCTTAGAGAACTGGTCCACCACCACCCAGACAGTGTTGCATCCTGCTGAGGGGGGAAGGTCTGTGACAAAGTCCATCGCAATGTGCTGCCAGGGGGCATTGGGTACAGGCAGAGGTTGAAGCAGGCCGACAGGCTTGGAGTGAGTCACTTTGTTAGAGGCACACACCGTGCAAGAAGAGACAAAGTCCAGAACATCTTTAGGTAGCGTGGGCCACCAGAAGTGACGAGCAATCAGGTCTCAGGTTTTACGGACACCAGCGTGCCCAGCCAGTTTAGAACTGTGTCCCCAGCGGAGAATTCTTCTCCTGTCTGCCAGCCGAACAAAAGTCCTCCCAGGAGGGATGTCTCTAACTTGCAGAGGATTGGCAGTGACAATGCAGGACGGGTCTATGATAGTCTGAAGGGACTCCACCGCGTCTTCCGTCTCAAACGATCTGGACAGGGCATCGGCCCTCACATTCTTGTCCGCGGGACGGTAGTGGAGCACAAACTGGAAACGGGTGAAGAACAGCGACCACCTGGCTTGACGGGGATTGAGTCGTTGTGCAGACTGAAAGTAGGTAAGGTCTTTGTGGTCGGTGAAGATCAGGATGGGGTGAGCAGCGCCCTCTAGAAGATGTCTCCACTCCTCCAGGGCTAATTTGATGGCCAGTAGCTCCCAATCTCCAATGGAGTAATTGCACTCAGCAGAAGAAAAAAGTCTTGAGTAGTAGCCACATACTACTGCCTTTCCTTTGGAGCTCCTCTGGGACAGAAGTGCACTTGCACCAACAGAGGAAGCGTCCACTTCTAGTGAGAACTGCCGAGATACGTCAGGATGATGGAGGATCGAGGCTGAAGTGAAGGCTTTCTTGAGGCTAATAAATGCGTAATCTGCCTCTGGAGTCCACACTTTGGCGTTCACACCCTTCTTGGTAAGGGTCGAGATGGGGGCCGTCAGAGAAGAGAAGTTAGGAATAAACTGCCGGTAGAAATTGGCGAATCCCAGGAACCGCTGTATTGCCCTTAAGCCTTAAGGACGTGGCCACTCCAGGACAGCTCTCACTTTCTCAGGATCCATCTTGAGGCCTTGATCCGAGATGATGTAGCCCAGGAAGGGCAGAGAATTCCTCTCAAAGACGCACTTCTCCAGCTTGGCGTATAAATGATTCTCGCTTAATCATAGTAGAACCTGACGGACATGCCTCCGATGAGTCGTCGGATCTGGGGAGAAAATCAAAATATCATCGAGATAAACAACACAGACATAGAGTAGATCTCGAAAAGATATCGTTAACGAACTCCTGAAACACTGCGGGAGCATTACACAGTCCGAAGGGCATCACTAGGTATTCGTAGAGCCCGTCCCGGGTGTTAAATGCAGTCTTCCATTCATCACCCCGGCGAATCCGGACTAGATTGTAAGCCCCCGCAGGTCTAACTTAGAAAAATTTTTGGCTCCTCGTATGCGATCAAACAGCTCAGAAATAAGTGGCAACGGGTATTTGTTCTTGACTGTGATCTGGTTGAGACCACGGTAGTCAATGCAGGGTCGAAGGGATCCGTCCTTCTTTTTAACGAAGAAAAATCCAGCCCCGGCTGGGGAGGAAGACTTTCGTATGAAACCCTCTCCAGATTCTCCTTGATATAGGCCGACATCGATAGAGACTCTGGCAAGGAGAGAGGATATACCCGTCCACGGGGGAGGGAGGCATTAGGAACCAGTTCAATGGGGCAGTCATAAGTCCGATGTGGAGGCAGCGTCTCAGCCTCCCTTTTGCTAAAACATCTGCATACTGAGCAAACTGGGGAGGCAGTCCCGCCAATGACTGAGGCAGAGGAGGCTTGACAGGATGGATCTGCAACAGACAACGACCATGGCACTTGGAGCCCCATTGGAGAACCTCTCCAGAATTCTAGTCCAGGACTGGGGCATGTAGTCGAAGCCAAGGCAGGCCCAGCAGAACCGGATTGATGGCCTTGGGCAAAACAAGGAAGTAAATTAATTCAGAATGAAGTGCTCCAACCTGGAGCTTCAACGGTTTGGTTTTAGAAACGATGGGATCCGGCAGAGGCAGTCCATTAATTGAGGCAACAGCCAAAGACGTCTCTAGGGGAACTGTGGGCAACTGAAGATGATCCACAAGCTTTTTCTGGATGAAGTTTGCAGCAGAACCAGAGTCAAGGTAGGCAGAAAATTGATGCGTCCTCTCGCCGGATACTAGGATCACAGGAATAGTCAACTTGGAACAGAAGGCTTTATTAGGTACCGTTCCATGTAGGGTTGTCTCTCCAACCAATCCTAGGCAATGTGGTCTCTCTGGCCTCTGGGGACACAAACGCACAATATGGCCTCTGAGGCCGCAATACAGACAAAGTCCAGAAGTGCGTCTGCATTGTTTCTCCTGGGTAGACAATTTGACATAGTTACTCTGCATCGGATCCTCTGGTAGGACGACTGAGGAAGATTGCTGAAAAGTAGAATCCAGCCTAGGAAGTTCTCTCTCCCAGAAAACCTCTAGGGAACGGTCCCGGATCCTGATGTCAACCCGGGTGGCGAGTAGGATAAGATCGTCCAGAGTAGATGGCAGATCGCGAGCAGCCAGCTCGTCCTTGATCCCTGAAGACAGTCCCTGCCTGAATGTAGCCACCAAAGCCTCGTTGTTCCAGGTCACTTCAGCAGCCAGGATACGGAACTGAATAGCATACTCGCCCACGGAGAGGTCTCCCTGGTGTAGGGTCAGCAAGGATGCGGCAGCTGAAGAAACTCTTCCAGGTTCCTCAAAGATCGAGCGGAAGGTCTGTAAGAAGCACTGCAAGTCACGGGTCTCTGGTCCCTGATGTTCCCATAGAGGATTAGCCCATACCAGGGCTTTGCCAGTAAGGAGAGAGATGATGAAGGAGATCCTGACTACATACAAAGAGAAGGACCTGGCATGTAGTCTGAAATGGATCAGGCACTGATTCAAAAATCCCCTGCAGGACCTCGGATCTTCGTCATAGCGTGGAGGTAGCGGCAAGAAACACAGGGGGTTTCTACCGGTACAGACAGGAAGTATAGCAGGAGGAACCGCATGAACGAGTGCGGTGACGACTATGGTGGGAGCAAGCAGCCGACAGGAGGAGCTGGTCTTGTCGTGACTGGAGATCCTCCATCTCGGCCAGCATGGCTTGTGTCGTCAAAGTCTCAGGTTGACCAGCGGGGCCCATGGCCTGAGCGTACTGTCACGGAGCGGGTAGTGGACCCACTAGGCCGTACCGCCGTAGCGGGGAGGCAGCTGGCCAAACAACAGGAAACCCCAGAATACAATGTCCCGCACAAGGGTACCTGGATAGTCCAGACGGTGGCCGCAGCGCTGGCACAGATGGAGATGGGTGCAGCAGATAACGCTAAACATGGCGGATGACACAGGTGCCACAGGTTGCGCCAGACGTGGCGGATTCCTCCGGACGTGGCAGATGACACAGGACGTGGCAGATTCCTCCGGACGTGACAGATGACACAGGACGTGGCGGATTCCTCCGGACATGGCAGATAACACAGGACGTGGCGGATTCCTCCGGACGTGGCAGATGACACAGGACGTGGCCCGACTAGATACTAAAGGCACAGCACGGGGAACAAGGCACAGGTAACAACTGGAACGGGAAAACACTAAGGGACCATTTGCAAGACAGACTGGGAAAACTAACAACGCTCAGGCAAGGATTAGAAGGCCTGGGGATTTCTTATAGACCAGGAAATCGGGGCAGTTGAGGATGATGACGACTTCCTATTTGCGCGCGCTGGCCCTTTAAGGCCGGGCACGAGCGTGCGCGCGCACCCTACGGGACACAGCAGAACGGGGCGGAAGTGAGCGCTGGCGTCTCCTAGGAAGGAGATAGGGACCAGCGCTCACGGATCCATGGCTGCGGGCGTCGCGAGGTGAGTAAACCCGACGGCCCGCGGCCATGGACACTACACAGATCACATCTAAGTTTATAACTTAGATGTGATAGATTACAGGTGGATCCATTGAGGACCCACTGACACTGAACTCGTCAGGTCCGCAGAACTGACGGATTCAGGTCTTAGTGTAAAATACAGCTGCTCTGTATACAGGATAAAGAGCATCTGTATCTCAAAAAGTAAAAATAATTTTTAATAAAAACTAATTTAAAAGTTGCACCAAACACACTGACTGACATTTTTTATAAAAAACATTAATAAATCACTTTCAAAGCTGTACATAGCCTTTAAAAACGCCAGGAGTCCCTAAAGCCACATCAAAACTGTGAGTCAACAGCAGAAATAACACATCGTCTTTTTAAGATCAGTTACCTTATACAATATATATGTACCAATAATTCTCTCCTAATGTAAATTTTGCATAACTGAATTATTATATCGGTAGATCATATTTGCCTACTGTAGAGCAAAACCCATTAGACTACTGAAATGAGATCTCATGGACCTATGGAAGAGCAAGTCTCCCACATAGCCCTAATCCAATGCTGATCTATGTGGCCTTACTATAGTGCCAATGTATTATGTAGGGGCACTACTGGCCTAATTCAAAGGTCCCTATACACTTGCGCTCCTAGGCCTAGACACAGTATTCTCTACTGAATGTGGCCAGAAATTATAGATGTGTTTCAGAGTTTTTGATGGTGTGGCTTATTTACTAATGAAATGTTAGGGAATGTTTTTCTTCTCCCTTTTGACGAAATCCGTTCCAACTTTCGATTAAAAAATAAATAAATACACCCGGTACGCACCGCCACCAGGGTTACCGGGAAGAGCTGGGTACGATCCAGTACCCGACCATCTGTAGTGATGATAGGGCACTGGGGTGGCCGCAGGCTGGTATTATTAGGCTGGGAAAGCCCAAAAACAGTGGCCCTTCCCACCCCGGTAATGCTAACCTGCTGCTGCTATGTTGTATCTGGCTGGTTTAAAAAAAAAAAAATGGAATTAACATCATGTGGTCCCCCCCATTTTTCATAAACAGCCAGATACAATAAAACAGCAGCAGCAGGCTAGCATTACCAGGATGGGAAGGCCACTATTTTTGGGCTTTCCCAGCCTAATAATACCAGCCTGCGGCCGTCCCAGTGCCCGACTATCACTATAGATGGTCGGGTACTAGATTGTACCCGACTCTTCCCAGTACCTCTGGTGGCGGAGGGTCCGGCAAACACTAAGCCTCGCCTTCGTAATGGACGTTGTCAATCAGACAGCCGCCATTACTAAGGTGGTAGTAATAAGGTTTAAAAAAATACAAGGACATAGAAGAAATATTTTATTGAAATTAAAAAAAAATACACAACCCTCATTAACCATTTTATTGTGAATAAAAAAGCCATAATCGAAGTAGTCCTTGAATCCGACGTAGTCCAACAACCGAATCTGTAAAAAAACACAAATATAGCAAAAAAATTAGCAACACATACAAAAGAAAAACAATTTTTATACTTACCTTTCCTGGGTCCAGCGCTGGAGCCGTAATGTCAGCGAGCTGGCCCCTATATCTAATCCTGTTATGTGTGATATTGTCTGCCGAGCAAATGTATCTAATCCTATTCATAGCTATAGGGTCGTAGTGCTATAGATATTCTGTCTCATATATATATATATATATATATATATACAACATGGTCGGCTTAGATACAGGGCCCCAACAGACAGTAAGCTTATACTGAATAAGATTACTGTATGCTGTGGCCCTGTATCTAAGACCACCACATGGTAGGGTTAGATACATGGCCCATGTGTGATCTTGTCTAATGGGCCCTGTATCTAAGCCTACCACATGGTCGGCTTATATACATGGCCCATGTGTGATCCTGTCTGATGGGCCCTGTATGTAAGTGTACCACATATTAGGCTTAGATACAGGGTCCCAGCAGACTAAGCTTATACTGTATGAGATTACTCTCTGCTGGGGCCCTGTATCTAAGCCTACCATGTGGTATGCTTAGATACAGGGCCTAGCAGACAGGATCACACATGGTGTGATCCTGTCTGCTAGGCCCTGCATCTAAGCCTACGTTGTGTTACTAATGTTTTTTTATTTTCTGTTTGTGCTTTTTTTTTTTACAGGTTTGGTTGTTGGACTACGTCGGATTCGAGGACTACTTAGATGATGACTTTTTTATTCTCAATAATGGTTAGCGTCGGTCGTGTGGGTTCTTTTTAATTTCAATAAAATATTTTTTCAATGTCTTTGTTTTTTTAAACTTTATTACTACTGCCTTAGTAATGGCCGTTGGATTATTGACAGCATCCATTACTAAGGCAGGGCTTAGTGTTAGCCGGTGCAGAGGCTAACACTAACCCACGTTATTACCCCAGTTACCAACGCCAGCAGGGGTACCGGGAAGAGCTGTAGCGATGGTCGGGCACTGGGGTGGCCGCAGGCTGGTATTATTAGGCTGGGAAAGCCCATAAACAGTGGGCCTTCCCACCCTGTTAATGCTAGGCTGATGCTATGTTGTATCTGGCTGGTTATAAAAAATTGGGACCCCACGTCATTTTAAAAAAACATAATAATTAGAAAAAAGGATGTTGGGGTCCCCCCCATTTTTCATAACCAGCCAGATACAACATAGCAGCAGCAGGTTAGCATCACCAGGGTGAGAAGGCCCACTGTTTTTGGGCTTTCATAGACTAATAATACCAGTCTGTGGCCGCCCCATCACTACAGATGGTCGTGTACTGGATCGTACTCGGGACTTCCTGAATCCCTGGTGGCGGTGGGTACTGGGGTAATATTGGGGGTTAGTGTTTGCCTTTTCCCCGGCTAACAGTTAAGCTCTGCCTTAATAATGGACACTGTCAATCAGCCAGTGGCCATTTCTAAGGTGGTTGTAATAAAGTTTGAAAAAATTCAGACATAGAAAAAATACTTTATTGTGATATAAAATCCCCACACAATCCTCTTTAACCATTTTATTAAAAATAAAAAAAGCCGCTATCGAATCCAAAGTAATCCAACAACCGAACCTGTAAAAAAACGAAAACACACAAAAAAATTTTGTAACATATAAAAAAAGCAAAGCAATTATTATACTTACCTTTCCTGTGTCCAGTGCTGGAGCTGCAATGTCAGCGGGCTGGGCCCTATATCTAAGCCTATCATATGTGATACAGTCTGCTGGGCCACTGTATCTAATCCTATCCATAGCTATAGGGTCATAGTGCTACAGATTTTCTGTCTTCCCTGATGTTTTAAGACCTTAGCGATGCCCCTGGCTGCTAGTGCTGCATCGTTGGGTCACTTAGTAGACCCAGCAATGCAGCTGAACGCTGCGGGCCGTCGGCCATGAGAAGGAGATGGGTGGGCCAAAGAAGGACTTTTGCACCGGGGTCCATGAGCCATTAGCTACGCCCTGGGCTGGCTCCAGGTCTATGGTCGTCCTTGGGCAACACAGACTTAGAGGGCCTCTTTGCGGGGGAAATTATGGCGGCAGTAAAATGGCAGAAAAAGGTCACTTTGTGCCCCCATATAGAAGTTAGGCCACCAGTTTGTACCCTATAAATTGAGTGCCCAATGTAGATAGTGTCGCACAGCCTCTCCCCCTGGGGGTGCCACACAGCCCCTCCTCCCTTGGAGTGCCACAAAGCCCCTCCTCCCTGGGAGTGCCACACAGCCCCTCCTCCCAGGTAGTGCCACACAACCCTCGTCCCTGGTACTGTCACACAGCCCCCCCTACCAAGTAGTGCCACACAGCCCCCCTCCCTGGTAGTGCCACACAGCCCCCATCCCTAGTAGTGCCACACAGCCCGCCTCCCTACTAGTGCCACACAGCCCGTCTCCCTGGTACTGCCACACAGCCCCCCCTACCAAGTAGTGCCATAAAGCCCCCTCCCTGGTAGTGCCACACAGCCCTCCTCCCCGGAAGTGCCACACAGCCCCCCTCCCTGGTAGTGCCACACAGCCCCCCCTCCCTAGTAGTGCCACACAGCCCGCCTCCCTTGTACTGCCACACAGCCCCCCCTACCAAGTAGTGCCATAAAGCCCCCTCCCGGGTAGTGCCACACAGCCCCCCTCCCTGGTAGTGCCACACAGCCTTCCCTCCCTGTTGGTACCACACAACCCGCCTCCCTGGTAGTGCCACACAGCCCCCTCCCTGTAGGTAGCACCTTTGGGGCTCCCTCTAGGAGTGAAATCCCCAACCACAGCATTGCCGACTCTCTGGCTGGGGATTCCGCTTCAGGAGGAGCCCCTGATGTCACTGTCCATATATGGACAGTGATGTCGGAGGAAACCCCAGAGCCATAGTCCCGGGCAGAGCGCTACTAGCACTCTGCCTGGGACTCCTGCTCTGCTTCTGACATCACTGTCCATATATGGACAGTGATGTCAGGGGCTTCCCCAGAGATGGAATTCCGGCCCGAGCCGCTACTAGCGCTCTGCCTGGGACTTCTTCTCTCCTCCTGGCATCACTGTCCATATATGGACTGTGATGTCAGGGGAAACCCCAAAGCCGGAGTCCCATGCAAAGCGCTAGTAAAGGCCCTGCTTCGGTTCTCCGGCTCTGGGGAAGCCCCGGACATCACTGTCCTTATATGGATAGTAATGTCAGGGGAAATTCCAGAGCCAAAGTCCCGAGCAGAGCACTACTAGCATTCTGCCTGGGACTCCAGCTCTGCTCCTGACATCACTGTCAATATATGGGACAGTCTGTAAGCGTCCCATATATGGTAGTCTGTAGCCTAGTAAATGGCAGAGTGGGGAGCTACCTCCCTGCTCTGCCATAGCGATTGGGGCTCCCTCCAGAAGCAGAATCCCGTTGGCAACACTCTGGCCAGGGATTCCACTCCTGGAGGAGCCATGCAGCGTCAGCATCCGGTGGCCGAGTGGGCCCCCCTGAAGGGCAGTGGGCCCAGGCACTTGCCCGGGTTCGCCGGGGGCTGCTGCCGGCCCTGCTACACCCCTGCACTTGGACTCCTGCCGCTGCCTCCATCTCCATGGTGACCTAGCGATGTAATGTGATGTCAACGTTGCGTCACTACCTAATACAAGTTTATTAAAAAGCTAGGTGGGAGTCTTCAGGGCCCGCCACACTTTTAAAATATGTTTGCTGTGTGCCGAGCTTGCATGGAAAAAGAGAAAGCCGGCAAGGGGAGCCAAGTCATTCTACTCTGAATAGCAATATATTGTGGTCCAGCACTAATATATGTATGTATGTGTGTGTATACATATACATATATATATATATATATATATATATATATATATAGAAGAAGAAAATTTGCAGCACTCCAACATGAAAAAAAGTGGTGGTTTATTCAATCCAAAACAACAGCAACGTTTCAATCCTACAATAGGATCTTTGTCAAGCCTAGTGACACATCTATTCAACAACCTATATATGGTTGAGACTGTTTTACATAATTGGCCTCATTATAATACAATAAAGTGCAAAGTGTATGAAAACATACATAATACATAGTGTACGGTATCATCGTAAAAATAAACATGATACAGAAAATACAGAAATGTGTATGTGACATCGTGAATAACAATACATAATATCAAAAACATTAAAAACAACTGATTACATCATAATCATTTATGCAGCAGTGGTGTAAAATATATCGTCATATCGTCACTCACCAATCAGAACTTCAGATTTAACTAGTCAGTCATTGGTATATGTGTTCGTAAGAGTGTATTGCAGCAATCAGCTGCAGCCCTCGTGGTGATTAAAGTTTGACACATCAGTGTAATCCCCCGAGGCGGAAGTGTATCATCATTCAGCAGCAGAGAGCATCGATCGCATCCATATGATGTAATGCGTGTCAATGCGTTCCACTGAACCGACCCGTCTATAACGGCATCATAGGTTGCTAAGCAACTGTTATGACTCTGTCATGGATACCTATTGACAAGGCTATGTCAGTCAAGAAGTCAATAATTGCAAAAAAATGCAAGAATATTAGTCAATGCTCCTCATGGTAAGTGATAGAGATATTAAGGAAATTCCACAGTAACTTTATATCAGTATTTAAATCAGTTTTTTAAAAGACGATCCACACGTGGGTGCAAAGATCTCTGTTCACAATCAAGTGTCCAGAACGATCTTGTTCCCGGAGTTATGGGACCACATAGCTACGTCTTCACGTGTCTAGGATGTCCCATTACCCTCCTCCGTGTAACGGACCGAATGTCACATCAGTGACATAGTATCTCATAAAGCATACGGCATAAAAAATAAATAAAAAATATATGAGAATCCTTCTCACTTTTCTTGCAACGGCCCATAATATCTCTATATCACTTTAAAACCAAATAGGAGACTAGAAAAATTCAACAAATAATAAACATATTTTATTGATATAATAAGACTTGATGAATTGAGCACAGCCCCGTCAGATATCGTAGCACAGTAACATTACTATTTGAAAAAAATCAATCAAAGAAGTTCCGAAATTCTGTTGGGAGTGGTATTCCAATCTAAAAAAATACAAAAAATAAAATTTTTAGTATTTATCAAACATTGACAGTAAATGAGAAATATAGATATTGATGTTAATGTGTCAACAATCATCATACCGAAGAGGACATCTAAAGGACCCAAGGAAAAAGAACATGAGGACATCATAAGGCTATTCTATCTACAACGAATTCTACATTAAGTCCACAAGGTTTTAAGGTGTTCAATAAAAATATCCATCTCAATTCTTTTTTGTGTAAAGCCAGATGGCGATCACCGCCAAATTGTAATGGAGGAACATGGTCCAGGATCATGAATGTTAGATCCCTTTCATTGTGACCATGTTCCGAAAAATGTTTAGCCACAGGTAAGTCAAGTTTCTTTTTGCGTATAGAGAAACGATGATTGTTTAGACGAGTTTTAAAGGCACAGGTGGTTTCACCCACATATAGGAGACCACAGGGACACCATAGCACATATATGACCCAGTCTGAGTCACAGGTGAAATTGTGTTTAATTTTAAACTGTTGTCCAGTCACTGGATGTCTAAAAAATTCCCCTTTGCACATCAAGGCGCAATTGACACATCTGTAACATGGGATATTGCCCGGTTTTAGTGGTTTAAAGATAGGTTGTGCCGTTTTTTTATGTTCTGGCATTCTGGTTTTCACCAGTCTATCTCGAAGATTTTGTGAGCGTCTATAAGACATAAGTGGACCATTATTCAATACATCTATGTGTCCAAAGCTATTGCTGATTATTGGCCAATGTCTATTCATAATCCTGGAAATATCTCCACTTTTGTCATTATAAGTTGAGATAAATGGAATGCGTTTCCGCTTTCCATCTACTAACGGTTTTTTAGACTGTAGCAAACTGTCCCTCGCTATATTA
The DNA here is from genome assembly GCF_050947455.1 of Rhinoderma darwinii. Classification (NCBI taxonomy): domain Eukaryota; kingdom Metazoa; phylum Chordata; class Amphibia; order Anura; family Rhinodermatidae; genus Rhinoderma; species Rhinoderma darwinii. The sequence continues at coordinate 328,230,859 of NC_134689.1, forward strand.
TCGATCTTCTTTCTATGTGTCCACAGTAATGATTTAGGGTAACCTCTTAGTAAAAAGTTATCAATCATGGTGTCTAAAGATATATCAAGATCCTCCTGTCTGTCAGTGTTGCGTTTGGCCCTAATCATTTGGCTGTATGGCAAGGACCTTACCATACTTCTTGGATGACAACTATCAAATCGTAACAAAGTGTTCCTATCGGTCTCTTTAGTGTACATTTTAGTTCTAATTGTATTATTAACAATGGATACAGTAACATCCAAAAATTGGATATTATCCATAGATTGTATCATAGTAAATTGAATATCTTCATCTATCGAATTAAGAAACTGGTGAAAATCGGTTAATGTAGTGGCAGTGTCAGTCCAAATGAGGAAGATGTCATCTATGTATCGCCACCACCTCAAAACATGTGGGAAGTGGTGGGATACATAGACCGACATCTCCTCAATATTGTCCATGAAAATATTGGCGTACGTGGGAGCCATATTGGATCCCATGGCCGTTCCTTTCAACTGAATGTAATAACTATCTTTAAATAAAAAATAGTTGGATGTCAAAATAAGTTCTACTAATGACATAATAAACTCACAAGTAGCATTGTCATAGTCTGCAGTCATCAATTTACGTCGTACAGCATCAAGCCCCTTGTTATGATCAATGGAGGTATAAAGAGATGTAACATCAAAGGAGACTAAAATAGATCCCTCTGGTAGTTTTATAGATTTTAATTTCTGTAAAAAATCGGTGGTGTCCCTGATATAAGATTTGGAGTTAATAGCAAAATTTCTTAGCACTTTGTCCACAAAGATAGAGATATTGCTCATTAATGAACCCCGGCCAGATACAATTGGGCGACCTGGAGGGTTCATTAAATCTTTGTGGATTTTTGGCAATAAATACAAGCAAGGAGTGACAGGAAATTCAATAATGAGGAATTTATATAACATTTGATCAATTATGCCCTCCTCTAATGCTGTCTTAATAAGTGAAGTAATCCTCTTTGTAATATCCTGTCTAGGATCATTTTTAAGTACTCTATATACATTGGTATCTGCTAGTTGTCTATAGCATTCTCTCATGTACATATCTGAATCCATAACCACGATTGCTCCACCTTTGTCAGCAGGTTTTATAATGAGATCGTGGTTATGGATCAACTCATCTAATGCCAACATGTCAAGAGTAGTCATATTAGGCTGTTTAAAGCCCAATTCACATGTTTGGGACCTGAGTAAAGCAATGTCTTTCTGTACAAGTTCTCTAAAGGTTTCTATCGCATGTGATGTTATAGGAGGTTGGAACACGCTTTTATTAAATAATCCCAATTTTTTAAGTGATAGTATCGGAAGAGTATCATGAACTACTGTATTAACCGGTTGTGTCACAAACCATACCTTCAATTTAATAGCTCTAACAAAACTATATATATCCAGCTCTAATTGAAACCAATCAATATGTTGATTAGGGCAAAATGACAATCCCTTTGATAGTAATTGTAATTGTGTATGAGACAACTGATGCTGGGAGATATTTACCACTGTTGTTTGGGCAGAGTCCTCTTGTTGCTGTCTAGTACCGGTTTCTGCCCTTTCTGATGAGTAGATTTTTGAAAACGGGTTCTTCCTTCCTCTACTTCTCCTGCGACCTGCTCGTCTGGTTTTCTTCTTTTTGATTTGTCCAATGGACTGGAATCTAAAAAATCTTGATCATTTTTTGGAAGATATTTCTTAGTATGTCCTTGATTACGGGAATCGCCTTTATTAAAAGCCGGTTCATTGCTTCTTTTGTTGTCACGTCTAAAGGCACCATCAGCATAGTTGAGGGAATTGTCCCATGTATAGACACGTCCCGTTGAATAATCTGTTTGGTCACGGAACCATTTCTTCTTTTTGGTTTCTTCTATGTCCAGATTATTCAACGGGACGTGTCTATACATGGGACAATTCCCTCAACTATGCTGATGGTGCCTTTAGACGTGACAACAAAAGAAGCAATGAACCGGCTTTTAATAAAGGCGATTCCCGTAATCAAGGACATACTAAGAAATATCTTCCAAAAAATGATCAAGATTTTTTAGATTCCAGTCCATTGGACAAATCAAAAAGAAGAAAACCAGACGAGCAGGTCGCAGGAGAAGTAGAGGAAGGAAGAACCCGTTTTCAAAAATCTACTCATCAGAAAGGGCAGAAACCGGTACTAGACAGCAACAAGAGGACTCTGCCCAAACAACAGTGGTAAATATCTCCCAGCATCAGTTGTCTCATACACAATTACAATTACTATCAAAGGGATTGTCATTTTGCCCTAATCAACATATTGATTGGTTTCAATTAGAGCTGGATATATATAGTTTTGTTAGAGCTATTAAATTGAAGGTATGGTTTGTGACACAACCGGTTAATACAGTAGTTCATGATACTCTTCCGATACTATCACTTAAAAAATTGGGATTATTTAATAAAAGCGTGTTCCAACCTCCTATAACATCACATGCGATAGAAACCTTTAGAGAACTTGTACAGAAAGACATTGCTTTACTCAGGTCCCAAACATGTGAATTGGGCTTTAAACAGCCTAATATGACTACTCTTGACATGTTGGCATTAGATGAGTTGATCCATAACCACGATCTCATTATAAAACCTGCTGACAAAGGTGGAGCAATCGTGGTTATGGATTCAGATATGTACATGAGAGAATGCTATAGACAACTAGCAGATACCAATGTATATAGAGTACTTAAAAATGATCCTAGACAGGATATTACAAAGAGGATTACTTCACTTATTAAGACAGCATTAGAGGAGGGCATAATTGATCAAATGTTATATAAATTCCTCATTATTGAATTTCCTGTCACTCCTTGCTTGTATTTATTGCCAAAAATCCACAAAGATTTAATGAACCCTCCAGGTCGCCCAATTGTATCTGGCCGGGGTTCATTAATGAGCAATATCTCTATCTTTGTGGACAAAGTGCTAAGAAATTTTGCTATTAACTCCAAATCTTATATCAGGGACACCACCGATTTTTTACAGAAATTAAAATCTATAAAACTACCAGAGGGATCTATTTTAGTCTCCTTTGATGTTACATCTCTTTATACCTCCATTGATCATAACAAGGGGCTTGATGCTGTACGACGTAAATTGATGACTGCAGACTATGACAATGCTACTTGTGAGTTTATTATGTCATTAGTAGAACTTATTTTGACATCCAACTATTTTTTATTTAAAGATAGTTATTACATTCAGTTGAAAGGAACGGCCATGGGATCCAATATGGCTCCCACGTACGCCAATATTTTCATGGACAATATTGAGGAGATGTCGGTCTATGTATCCCACCACTTCCCACATGTTTTGAGGTGGTGGCGATACATAGATGACATCTTCCTCATTTGGACTGACACTGCCACTACATTAACCGATTTTCACCAGTTTCTTAATTCGATAGATGAAGATATTCAATTTACTATGATACAATCTATGGATAATATCCAATTTTTGGATGTTACTGTATCCATTGTTAATAATACAATTAGAACTAAAATGTACACTAAAGAGACCGATAGGAACACTTTGTTACGATTTGATAGTTGTCATCCAAGAAGTATGGTAAGGTCCTTGCCATACAGCCAAATGATTAGGGCCAAACGCAACACTGACAGACAGGAGGATCTTGATATATCTTTAGACACCATGATTGATAACTTTTTACTAAGAGGTTACCCTAAATCATTACTGTGGACACATAGAAAGAAGATCGATAATATAGCGAGGGACAGTTTGCTACAGTCTAAAAAACCGTTAGTAGATGGAAAGCGGAAACGCATTCCATTTATCTCAACTTATAATGACAAAAGTGGAGATATTTCCAGGATTATGAATAGACATTGGCCAATAATCAGCAATAGCTTTGGACACATAGATGTATTGAATAATGGTCCACTTATGTCTTATAGACGCTCACAAAATCTTCGAGATAGACTGGTGAAAACCAGAATGCCAGAACAAAAAAACGGCACAACCTATCTTTAAACCACTAAAACCGGGCAATATCCCATGTTACAGATGTGTCAATTGCGCCTTGATGTGCAAAGGGGAATTTTTTAGACATCCAGTGACTGGACAACAGTTTAAAATTAAACACAATTTCACCTGTGACTCAGACTGGGTCATATATGTGCTATGGTGTCCCTGTGGTCTCCTATATGTGGGTGAAACCACCTGTGCCTTTAAAACTCGTCTAAACAATCATCGTTTCTCTATACGCAAAAAGAAACTTGACTTACCTGTGGCTAAACATTTTTCGGAACATGGTCACAATGAAAGGGATCTAACATTCATGATCCTGGACCATGTTCCTCCATTACAATTTGGCGGTGATCGCCATCTGGCTTTACACAAAAAAGAATTGAGATGGATATTTTTATTGAACACCTTAAAACCTTGTGGACTTAATGTAGAATTCGTTGTAGATAGAATAGCCTTATGATGTCCTCATGTTCTTTTTCCTTGGGTCCTTTAGATGTCCTCTTCGGTATGATGATTGTTGACACATTAACATCAATATCTATATTTCTCATTTACTGTCAATGTTTGATAAATACTAAAAATTTTATTTTTTGTATTTTTTTAGATTGGAATACCACTCCCAACAGAATTTCGGAACTTCTTTGATTGATTTTTTTCAAATAGTAATGTTACTGTGCTACGATATCTGACGGGGCTGTGCTCAATTCATCAAGTCTTATTATATCAATAAAATATGTTTATTATTTGTTGAATTTTTCTAGTCTCCTATTTGGTTTTAAAGTGATATAGAGATATTATGGGCCGTTGCAAGAAAAGTGAGAAGGATTCTCATATATTTTTTATTTATTTTTTATGCCGTATGCTTTATGAGATACTATGTCACTGATGTGACATTCGGTCCGTTACACGGAGGAGGGTAATGGGACATCCTAGACACGTGAAGACGTAGCTATGTGGTCCCATAACTCCGGGAACAAGATCGTTCTGGACACTTGATTGTGAACAGAGATCTTTGCACCCACGTGTGGATCGTCTTTTAAAAAACTGATTTAAATACTGATATAAAGTTACTGTGGAATTTCCTTAATATCTCTATCACTTACCATGAGGAGCATTGACTAATATTCTTGCATTTTTTTGCAATTATTGACTTCTTGACTGACATAGCCTTGTCAATAGGTATCCATGACAGAGTCATAACAGTTGCTTAGCAACCTATGATGCCGTTATAGACGGGTCGGTTCAGTGGAACGCATTGACACGCATTACATCATATGGATGCGATCGATGCTCTCTGCTGCTGAATGATGATACACTTCCGCCTCGGGGGATTACACTGATGTGTCAAACTTTAATCACCACGAGGGCTGCAGCTGATTGCTGCAATACACTCTTACGAACACATATACCAATGACTGACTAGTTAAATCTGAAGTTCTGATTGGTGAGTGACGATATGACGATATATTTTACACCACTGCTGCATAAATGATTATGATGTAATCAGTTGTTTTTAATGTTTTTGATATTATGTATTGTTATTCACGATGTCACATACACATTTCTGTATTTTCTGTATCATGTTTATTTTTACGATGATACCGTACACTATGTATTATGTATGTTTTCATACACTTTGCACTTTATTGTATTATAATGAGGCCAATTATGTAAAACAGTCTCAACCATATATAGGTTGTTGAATAGATGTGTCACTAGGCTTGACAAAGATCCTATTGTAGGATTGAAACGTTGCTGTTGTTTTGGATTGAATAAACCACCACTTTTTTTCATGTTGGAGTGCTGCAAATTTTCTTCCTCTATATATTACTATACGTCCTAGGATCGGGACGTTTTGCTGGGCACCTGGTCGATTATTCATTAGTGAGTGCTGCTGCCTTCTTGTTTGCTATATATATATATATATATATATATATATATATATATATATATATATATATGCTTGAAAAAGGGCCCATAGCAGGACGGAAACGTTGCAGCTGTTGACTGAATAAATCACATACTTTTTGGAACCATCGGAGTGCTGTGGGATTTCTTTCGTTTATACATATATATATATATATATTTATTTCTTTTTTTCCACTGTATATGAGAAGGGATAGGTGAGAGGTGGCTGGTGTTGTTCTTTATGATTAAAGGGAATCTGTCACCAGATATATGCTGCTCTATATCCGGGCAGCATAAAGTACTAACAGACAACCTGATTTCAGGGGTCTGTCACTTATCAATATGGTGTAGTTTTCATAAAATTACTGTTTATCAGGTGCAGCGCAATCTGAGCGCAGCGTGCTCCCCCTGCTGATTGACAGCTTTCTCCCTATTACTGTGCATAAAGGAGAATGCTGTCAATTAGCGGCGGTGGGTGGGATTAGCCTGCATATAATGAATATGGGAGACTCCAGAGTGACACATCAATGAAATCAGGGTTTCCGGCATTACTTAAAGAGGCTCTGTCACCAGATTTTCAAACCCCTATCTCCTATTGCAGCAGATCGGCGCTGCAATGTAGATAACAGTAAGGTTTTTTTTTTTCAAAAACAAGCATTTTTGGCCAAGTTATGACCATTTTTATATTTATGCAAATGAGCCTTTCTTAAGTACAACTGGGCGTGTTTAAAGTTATGTCCAAGTGGGCGTGTATTGTGTGTGTACATCTGGGCGTTTTTACTTGTTTTACTAGCTGGGCGTTGTGAATGGAAGTGTATGATGCTGACGAATCAGCATCATCCAGTTCTATTCACAATGCCCAGCTTCTGGCAGTGCACAGACACACAAGGTGTCCTCGCGAGATCATGCTGTGACGTCACTCACTTCCTCCCACAGGAACTTCATTGCGTCGGATGAGCGAGGACACGCTGTGTGTCTGAACTGCCAGAAGCTGGGTGGTAACGAAACGAAGTGGATGATGCTGATTCGTCAGCATCATACACTTCTATTCACAACGCCCAGCTAGTAAAACAAGTAAAAACGCCCAGATTTAACGAACACAATACACGCCCACTTGGACATAACTTTAAACACGCCCAGTTAGTATTATTGTCTGTTAGTGTAAGGCTGGATTCACATGAGCATGTTCGGTCCGTAAAGGACGGAACGTATTTCGGCCACAAGTCCTGGACCGAACACATTGTAGGGAGCCGGGCTCCTAGCATCATAGTTATGTACGACGCTAGGAGTTCCTGCCTCACTGCGGGACAACTGTCCTGTACTGTAATCATGTTTTCAGTACGGGACAGTAGTTCCAAGGAGAGGCAGGGACTCCTAGCGTCGTACATAACTATGATGCTAGGAGCCCGGCTTCCTGCAGTGTGTTCGGTCCGGGATTTGCGGCCGAAATACGTTCCGTCCTTTACGGACAAAACATGCTCGTGTGAATCCAGCCTAAAACTGACAGGCACCTGCTAGGTCATGCCTTAGGAATGGCCTAGCAGGCATCTACTACAGGCTCCCTCCAAAACCACTTTGATGCGGCGCTCGCTATTGAGCGCCACATCTAAGGGGTTAAACAAGTGAGATCGATGTTGAAATAGATCCTCTACCGTTAGAGCAGGTGCCGCTTTAGCTGGCACAGGACACCCGTGCCGGGCTTATGTCACAGTGCCGTGAAAAGGCCGCGCTCTGCCATAAGTACCCTTAACGGCCACCGTGAAAAGGCGTATTGGCGGTCATTAAGGGGTTAATAGGACTTTAGGTTGAAAATAGATCAAATTGTAATGTACTTATCTTAGTAATTCTGTGCCATTCCCCCGCCGCGTGTATCCGCCTGTCCCCAGTCATCTCTGTTTACCTTACTTACACAATGACGTGATGTGTTCAGTAAGGGTACTGGAGGTGTGGGATCAGTATTTACAGTAAACACAAATACAATTACCTTTATTTTTTAAGCTCTAGCCCTATTGAAACTAATTTAAATGGAATCTGCCACCTGGTTTATGCCTGCGCTAGGGCAGCATTAAAGAGGCTCTGTCACCAGATTTTCAAACCCCTATCTCCTATTGCAGCAGATCGGCGCTGCAATGTACAGTAGATAACAGTAAAGTTTTTTTTTTTTTCCAAAAACAAGCATTTTTGGCCAAGTTATGACCATTTTTATATTTATGCAAATGAGCCTTTCTTAAGTACAACTGGGCGTGTTTAAAGTTATGTCCAAGTGGGCGTGTATTGTGTTCGTTACATCTGGGCGTTTTTACTTGTTTTACTAGCTGGGCGTTGTGAATAGAAGTGTATGATGCTGACGAATCAGCATCATCCACTTCGTTTCGTTACCACCCAGCTTCTGGCAGTTCAGACACACAGCGTGTCCTCGCTATAAAAGCGATCAGGACTAAAAATAAAGTTTAGTCCCAGCGGGACTAAAAATAAAGTTATCAAAAAGTTTAATAAAGTTAATAATAAATAAATACAAATCCCAAATAAAAAAATGAAAAACCCACTTTTCCCTTATAAAATACTTCAATATGAAAAAACAAAAAAAATGTTTAAACATTACACATATTTGGTATCACGTAACGACCCCACCTATAAAGCTATTATGTTATTTAACCCGCACGGTGAACGCCGTAAAAAATAAAATAAAAAAACAGTGCCAGAATTGCTGTTTTCTGTTCATACTGCCTTCAAAAAAATTTGATAAAAAGTGATCAAAAAGTCGAATGTACTCCAAAATGGTACCAATAAAAACTAGAAGTTGTCCTGCAAAAAAACAAGCCCTCATACAGCTGCATCAGCGTAAAAATAAAACAATTATGGCTCTTAAAACATGGCGACACAAAAACAAATAATTTTGAAAAAAAAGTGTTATTACTATGTAAAAGTAGTAAAACATACAAAATCTATATAAATTTGGTATTGCCACAATCGTAATGACCCACTGAGTTATTATGTTATTTATACCACACAGTAAACGGCATAAACCTAAGATGCAAAAAAGAGTGGCGAAATGTATGTTTTTTTGCCATTACCCCCACAAAAAAGTTAATAAAAGTTAATCGATAAATTATATGCACCCCAAAATGGTGCTATTGAAAAATACAACTTGTTCCACAAAAAACAAGACCTTATACAGCTATGTCGACGCAAAAATAAAAAAAGTTATAACTCTTGGAATGCGATAATGGAAAAAGGTAAAAAATAGCTTGGTCATTAAGGTTTAAAATGGGCTGGTCATTAAGGGGTTAAACTACAACACGCCATGAGTAAGGACAAATAATTTGTCTGAAACGCATAGGCCTGCTATCTGCTTAATTCCTTCCCTTTAAAGGCTAAAAACGGTAAATCCCCAGGGGCCCTGACTATATGGGGCCCCGAAATTCCTGATGGCGGCCCTGCGGAGCCCAGCGACAGCAGGAGACGTTTTTTTTTGTACTTTGTTCACCGTGCGGGATAAATAACATTTAATGTTATAGTACAGGTCTTTACGGCAGTAAGGGGTCAAAGTGAATGACCACCCTTGAACACTAATTAGTCTTTTTTCAACTATACTGGTCCAAAATTCTGTGCTAATTAATTATTTTGTATTTCTATGTTGAGGTCGGAGCTCAATTTTTATAATGCACAGCTCCAAATCCCCTACATAGCCAATGGCTGAAATGATACAATTCTAGCTACCTGCAGCTGCCACTATGGGGGAGTTTAGGAGCCTCCTGCATACGACTTATACATTGAAATCAATACTTGCAGTAAGCTCCCAATCTCTACTAAATAAGTTTGTTTGGCAAGACAAAAAAACGAGAGTTGCATATACAACTCTTTCAAGACGAAAGGGTAAGGGTGGATTCGGCCTACCAATACTTGAAGACTACTATATTGCCACACATCTATCTACGCTAAAAAATTGGTGGACTCTAGACATTGAGAAAAATTGGGTTCATATTGAAAACTCTTTAGCTCCTAAACATAATCTAAAAGCGCTTCTTATTAGCTCTTTATGGGGACGAACAACTTCTGATAAAATGCCTAACCTTATATACCATTTGATTGAGCTGTGGAAGAATTTTTACTCCTCCTATAGTAACTATACATCCACTTTAGGATCAATAGCTTCTTTAGAAACCTTAGAAAGTATTATAACTGATTTAGACCTGCAAAGATGGAAAACAGGAGATTAAACTTACGTATCTCAGCTATATGACAAGGCAAAACTACTTCCTTTTCCCGAATTGTCTACTAAATTTCATATTCCCCAGAAGGAATGTTTTACATACTTATGTATTAAACACTTCCTGGAAAATCTTCACTGTTCTCCATCGAGATTGAAAGGGGATCTCATCTCTCTGTTCCAAATTCCGTCCAAAACCTTTAAAATTTTAAGGCCCATCTATGATCTGATTAAAGACAAGTCAAGATTCTCTAAGTCCCCTTGTTTGATAACCTGGGAGAAAGATCTTGATCAAACTTTTCCTAACACAACTTGGTGTAAAGCAACCTCCTCTATTGCTAGGAACTTTAAATGTGCCTCACATTATGAATCCGCCATGAAAGCTCTTCTGAGATGGTATTATACCCCTGAAAGAATTTGTAGAATTTCTCCTAATACCACCGCTTATTGCTGGAGCGATTGTGGAAATGTGGGCTCCTTAGAACATATCTTATGGCCATGCCCCCTTATCAATACACATTGGATCAAAGTATACGATCTCATATTTGAAATAACAGGAATTGTTTTAAAACCAACACCTGAATTCGCGGTGTTGTTCCTAAATATCCATTTAATCCCGCATCACCTTAGATCACTAGTAGGACATATCCTGTTATCAGCCAAACTAGTTCTTACTAGATACTGGAAGAGTAAGACTGTTCCTCATCTGACTGAAATAATTATTCTCCTTAATAACACGTATAATTGTAAAAAAATACTCTCCTATAGTATTTTTGGTAGGAGAATGGAGGAGGAGTGGAAAGCTTGGTCCTATAGTTCTAGAAGTGTAACTTATCAGACAGACTCCCTTATACCACTTGAATGTGATGTGACAACTGTTATGGTGTAAACTTTTGTTTTTATTGCACTCTGTGTTGGATATATAACCGTTTTAAATCTAGATATTAATACCATGATTCGACAATAGTGTTATGATATTATATAACGTTGTAATCTATTATAGGCTTTATTGATCTAATACACATTCAGTTATGCATACTCTATAATGACTATATTTAACTGTATATCCATACATGTTTTTTATATTTACTCTTACTGTTTGTATAACTTGTACAAAAATACAATAAAAACTATAAGAATAAAAGGTGATAGTTAAAGGGGTTCTCCAGGCTTGGGGGCTGTTTTTTATGCTGATAACCTATTCACAGAATAGGTCATCAGTATATGATCCAAACAGTAGGAAGAAAAAACAGGGCAATTGTAACGCTGCTAAACATCACAAAGCAGCTATTATGGAAATGCAAGTTTGAGCGATTTTCCAAATGCTGCTGGGGTCTGTCAGGAGAGAGCGTGCACGTAAAACCGCAACCTCAAATCCGTAACCACTCTGATCGACAGAGTCTAAGGCTACTCTAAGGTGTTCGCCAGAGCCGACCGCAAGGTGGGATGGTCTTTGTTGCTTAGAACATAGGTTGTCTTAGCAGTGTACTGTCAAAACCACAAAAAAGGCCATACTTACTAAGTGGGTGGGTGAAAACCTGTTCCCAGCAGGATGCAGACAGGTCAAAAAATGCTGCAGAAGGAGGGTGCAGGCCAGGTCTTATATGCTGGGAGGGCATGATGTGCTGGCGTTTGGTTTGGCATGCAGAGCAGCCCGCCTTAGCTAACAGTAGCGGCGTTACAAATAGGTTGTGATCCGGCAAGATATGCTATGCCTTATGACCAGCACATTATCCCTCCACGTATCACACATAGTACTGACACCCCATGTATTATTCACAGCACTGATCCCTATTCATCACACTCATTTATTTTTTGTTACATTATCACACAGTTCTGACACTTCCATACATACACATTTCTTTTTTACCATACATTCACACCCTAGCACTACACTAACACTGACACTCATTTATCGCACACTTGTGAGCACTTAGTTCGCCACTCCCCTCAAGACTAGTGGGAGTGGCTATCACTATTTAATGCACCCTCCTTCTGCAGCATTTTTTGACCTGTCTGCGTCCTGCTGGGAACGGGTTTTCACCCACCCACTTAGTAAGTATGGCCTTTTTTGTGGTTTTGAAATTATCTATGTCCCATTTTTTTCTGCTGGTGATTTTAGCAGTGTACTGTGTTGAATTAGAGGTGCTATGCAGGCAAACCTTTCGACCAAGTGGGCATTGTACAGAGAAGTGTATGACGCTGACCAATCAGTGACCAGTCAGCGTCATACACTCCTCTCCATTCATTTACACAGCAGCATCGCGTTCTTACTATAACACAATGTGCAGCCACATACACAGACATTAACGTTAATCAAGTGTCCTGATAATGAATATACATGACCTCCAGCCTGGACGTCATGTGTATTCAGAATCCTGACACTTCTGAATCTTTTCTGTGAGATTTACAGCAAGGGAAACGAAATCTCGTTTAGATCGTAATCTCTAGTAAGAACGCGATGCTGCTGTGTAAATGAATGGAGAGGAGTGCATGAGGCTGATTGGTCAGTGTCATACACACCCCTGTACAACGCCCACTTGGTCTAAAGTAAAAATACGCCCACTTGGGCATTAAGCAACTCATTAGCATAAATCTAAAATCGCTAATAAAGTGGTGAAAATAGATAGTTTTTTTTAAATAAAAAGCATTACTGTCACCTACATTATAGAACCCATCTCCTTATGTAGGAGATAGGGCACTTATAATGTGGTGACAGAGCCTCTTTAAGGCACATGTGTGCAGACCTGCATTACAGAGAGTGGGACAACCTGCTACAAGAGCTGCTTTACAGAGAGGGAGACAGCCTGCTACAACAGCTGCTTTACAGAGAGGGAGACAGCCTGCTACAACAGCTGCTTTACAGAGAGGGACACAGCCTGCTACAAGAGCTGCTTTACAAAGAGGGACACAGCCTGCTACAAGAGCTGCTTTACAGAGAGGGAAACAGCCTGCTACAAGAGCTGCGTTACAGAGAGAGAGAGACAGCCTGCTACAAGAGCTGCTTTACAGAGAGGGAGACAGTCTGCTACAAGACCTGCTTTACAGAGAGGGAGACAGCCTGCTACAAGAGCTGCTTTAGGGTATGTTCACACGACAGCGTCCGTAACGGCTGAAATTACGGGGATGTTTTCAGGAGGAAACATCCCCGTAATTTCAGTCGTAACGGCATGTGCAGGCGCTTGAACTCCGCGTCCATTACGGACGTAATTGGCGCTGCTTTTCATTGGAGTCAATGAATAACGGCTCCAATTATGCCCAAAGAAGTGACAGGTCACTTCTTTGACGCGGGCGTCTATTTACGCGCCGTCATTTGACAGCGGCGCGTAAATATACGCCTCGTGTGAACAGACAAACGTCAGCCCATTGCTTTCAATGAGCAGATGTTTGTCAGTGCTATCGAGGCGCTTTTTTCGGACGTAATTAGGGGCAAAAACGCCCGAATTACGTCTGTAATTAGTGCGTGTGAACTTACCCTTACAGAGAGGGAGACAGTCTGCTACAACAGCTGCTTTACAGAGAAGCAGACAGCCTGCTACAAGAGCTGCTTTACAGAGAGGAAGACAGCCTGCTACAAGACCAGCTTTACAGAGAGGAAGACAGCCTGCTACAAGAGCTGCTTTACAGAGAGGAAGACACCCTGCTACAAGAGCTGCTTTACAGAGAGCGAGACAGCCTGCTACAAGAACTTCTTTACAGAGGGGGAGACAGTCTGCTACAAGAGCTGCTTTACAGAGAAGGAGACAGTCTGCTACAAGAGCTGCTTTACAGAGAGGAAGACACCCTGCTACAAGACCTGCTTTACAGAGAGCGAGACAGCCTGCTACAAGAACTTCTTTACAGAGGGGGAGACAGTCTGCTACAAGAGCTGCTTTACAGAGAAGGAGACAGTCTGCTACAAGAGCTGCTTTACAGAGAGGGAGACAGCCTGCTACAAGACCTGCTTTACAGAGAGGGAGACAGCCTGCTACAAGAGCTGCTTTACAGAGAGGGAGACAGCCTGCTACAAGAGCTGCTTTACAGAGAGGGAAACAGTCTGCTACAACAGCTGCTTTACAGAGAGGGAGACAGCCTGCTACAAGAGCTTCTTTACAGAGAGGGAGACAGCCTGCTACAAGAACTGCTTTACAGAGAGGGAGACAGCCTGCTACAAGAGCTGCGTTACAGTCAGAGAGACAGCCTGCTACAAGAGCTGCTTTACAGAGAGGGAGACAGTCTGCTACAAGAGCTGCTTACAGAGAGGAAGACAGCCTGCTACAAGAGCTGCTTTACAGAGAGGGAAACAGCCTGCTACAAGAGCTGCTTTACAGAGAGGGACACAGCCTGCTACAAGAGCTGCTTTACAGAGAGGGAGACAGCCTGCTACAAGAGCTTCTTTACAGAGAGGGAGACAGCCTGCTACAAGAGCTGCTTTACAGAGAGGGAGACAGCCTCCTACAACAGCTGCTTTACAGAGAGGGACACAGCCTGCTACAAGAGCTGCTTTACAGAGAGGGAGACAGCCTGCTACAAGAGCTGCTTTACAGAGAGGGAGACAGCCTCCTACAACAGCTGCTTTACAGAGAGGGAGACAGCTGGCTACAAGAGCTGCTTTACAGAGAGGGACACAGCCTGCTACAAGAGCTTCTTTACAGAGAGGGAGACAGCCTGCTACAAGAGCTGCTTTACAGAGAGGGAGACAGCCTCCTACAACAGCTGATTTACAGAGAGCGAGACAGCCTGCTACAAGAGCTGCTTTACAGAGAGGGAGACAGCCAGCTACAAGAGCTGATTTACAGAGAGCGAGACAGCCTGCTACAAGAGCTGCTTTACAGAGAGGGAGACAGCCAGCTACAAGAGCTGCTTTACAGAGAGGGACACAGCCTGCTACAAAAGCTGCTTTGCAGGGAGAGTCAGCCTGCTACAAGATGTAATGGCTGCGTCTTCAGCTCATTCGTCCCATTCACACCGTCATATACTTACTACTCTCTGCATATTCTGGTTCCCGGCCGACAACGCACCTCAGTAAACCATGCTGCCTGCATCCTTGCTGTGGCTGTTCCTCTGCTGGCCACTAGAGTACACTCTGACCTTTCCTTTCTTAAAGGGCCAGTGCGCTCCAATTCACCCAGCTTTCCCGGGTACGTAAGGTACCCTCCTCCAGTTCTTTAGTCTAACTTGCTAGTACTGCTCTTCTGTGTTTACTATTGGCTTTACTGTTACTGACTCTGCTTGAACTTTTGTCTGTTCACCATGATGATCATCTGCCGCCTGTCCTGACTCTGCTAACCGTGAGTGAACATTTGTTGTACTTATTGTACTTTGTCTGTCCACGTTAGCCGTTGCCAACGGAGACTACTTTCGGGGTAGCGACCTAGAGATATGGAGGTTAAAGAGTGAACACCTAGTGATTCCTTACACTCCACACCTTAGTTTAGCCCTACACCAAATCCCTTGGCAACACAGTTGGTCCACACCATCCTCTGTAGGCCCCTTGACAGTCTCTAAGCCCTCAGACATACATCCATGCAGTATTTACGGCCAGTAAATACTGCATATATGGGCTGCGGACTGGGACCAGCATTTTCGGGCCGTTCTCACATCGATAACTATAGGAGCACGGTCCGTAAATGCAAAAAATAAGACGTCCTATTTTTTGCATGTCATTTCTAGAGCCCAGACACATACCGTAAATATACGGGAAGGTGTACGTGTCCCATGGAAATAAATGGATCAGTATTTTGATCTGCAATTACGGATCCGTAATTGCGGATAAAAATTATGGTTGCGTGCATGAGGCCTCAAATCCATGGAACCCATAACACAAGAGCTGCTTTATAGAGAGGAAGATAGCCTTCTACAAAAGCAGGGAGGGACTGCCTAATCCGAGAGGCCTCAGTGGAGATCACAGTCAGGCCGGATTCACACGAGCGTGCGCGTTTTGCGCGCGCAACAAACGCTGCGTTTTGCTCGCCCAAAAGGCACTTAACAGCTCCATGTATCATCCCCGTATGATGCGTGGCTGCCTGAGTTTCGCGCAGCCGCCATCATTATGACACTCCGTTTGTATTTTTGTAAACAGAAAAGCACGTGGTGGTTTTCTGTTTTCATTCATACTTTTCACTGCTGTAGCGCGAATCACGCGCGTCCCACGTGTCGTGGAAATCCATCGCTCAAAATATATTAGACTGAAATTTATACGAGTCCAAACAGACTCTCAAGGCCAGACCCCATTAGTCAGTATCCTAATTAGGATATTTCACCGATATATATCGAGAGAGGAGAAGAAAACACACAGACATGCTGATATGTTCAAAATGCTCCTCTGAAGGATTTATTACCAAACTCAAACTGTTAAACTGAAATTCAGAAGGGGTGTAGGCTTGAGGAAAACCAATCAGAGACAATGTAACAATATTTGTTATTCAGTAAAAAGCATACAATAAAATACATCCCAGATACATCATTATAATTCTTCACACATTAGGTTTTGCAGGTGTCTTATCTCTTTTGGACAGAATATTCTCGTGGAGATGGGGGAGAGACCTTCCCTCACGCATACTTGCCACCCTCCCATCTCCCTCCCTGTCCATTCTCTACCAACTTCGCATGGGAACCAAGGTCAAAGATAAAACATACGAAATCAACATTACTTGTATTAAAGGAACAATGACTTTTCTATTCACTACAATAAAACCAAGATGGGAACTCCAGACAAGATGGCTGCTGCACGAAACTAAATCATTTAAACATTATCATCACTTTCACATATTACATATCTTAGTAATTCGGCATCCTGCTTGATAATTCACAATGTAATTTCATACAGAGAATATAAGCAAATAAATCATCCTTCACAAACCCCCCTTTTTCTCATATTAAATTACAGAAATTATATATTATGATTATGAAACTCAAGCAATATATCAATAGGGCCACAACTAATATGATGCCATCACCAATGTCCGGTTAGGGTATGGGGTCCCACCAGTGTATTGACAAGTCCTGTACATCATAGTCCTCTTCTTCTCCTGTCTTCTGATTAAAACACTTGATACTGCTGATGGATTCACTCAGGTCTTTGGTCCTTACTTTGAACTTTGCTGATGTCATCAGGACTTGGTTTGGTCCTTCTCATCTTTCAGACCCCGTCTCTTTTAGTTTACGTCACCGGGCTGTACACAACACCTCATGCTGTGAGCCTGGTGTGAGATCCCACGTAGGCGGATTAGTGGAGTGTTATTGTGACCACCACAAACCCTCCGCATCTGCCTTCTTCTTCCGGTAAGCTACTTGTCTGGGCGGCTGCTTGGAATTGTGACACTGCAGTCAGTTCATGACAAACGCGTTGTACTGGCTCCGGCTGCGCCTGCCGCACCTCAGTAATGGAGTTCATCGTATTAAAAATCTTTTAGTTCATGTTTACTGGCACTTGCTGGGGACCCCCAACCCAATTGTTAAAATAAATACTAATCTGGTGATAACATCTACGTACTATAAAAGTTGTTCTAAGTACATACAATAACAATGTCAGGCCCTTAAACTAAATCAAACAAACACCTTTTATATAAGAAAAACTTCTCTGTTCCAATGGACATGGCACCTAGAAGATGTGTAATTATTGGGTACATTTCATTTGCACTTGGTGTCACGCTTTCCAGCAGGATTTGTACCTTGATCTGAGCTGATTGCCTGGAACATTTCCAGCTCACCAAAATATACACAGATTCCACATGTTTATCTGACAAATGTCGCAAACCAATTTTTCTTACTCTAATTTGTATTGCATGGGAAGGCCTCTCAAGGTCTGTTCTTTTCGTGGGAGAAGGGTATGATAAGGTTGGCACCGGTCTGCCAGGACTGTTCTGTAGGCAAATCAAACAGCTCTAACAGAATTTAGCAGCAACAGCTGTAAAGCCTGGGACATACCAATTAGATCTTACCAAATCGATCCTTGCAGTCTTGGGGCATATGTGAGGTCATACACCATCAATGCAAGTGCCATCAAGAGTGCCTTGGGTGTTACCGGTTCACCTTCCCTTATCCGTCCACATTCTGTTAGAATCTGGTTCTCACGCCTTCCGCTCCCAGTTGGACTCTTCCTGTGGAGAACAAGCTTTTTCATTGTATAAACATTAATTGATCTTAATCAAATAATTAATTTGAAGAAAAACATTAACAAATAACATCTTTACATCAAACGTTCACATTGAGCAATAGCTCGAAATGATAAATGCAAACTCATTTTTCTTCTTTATATATATATATATATATATATATATATATATATATATATATACACACACACACACACAAACACTGCACAGAATTTTCCTTTCACATTAACAACGTCAAAAAACAAATAACTAAAAATGTTTTCAAATGGGAATATTCCACTTCTGTACCTTTTATCTGACGCATGACTCTAATAGTCCAATGCTAAGGCTGGTCCAGAACTTTACATAAAACTTAACTTGAGTATTTAATATTCCCACAACACTTCTTAAATACAATTATTAAACAAACTAACTTTGGAATAACATCTAGAGAACTGCTGACATCTTATTATTGTACAAACATCAGGTCAATACTTGGGATAACACTGTTCCCCTGTCACTTACACACAACGTCTGCAGTGGGGAAAATACAGGCCGGGCTTCAGGCCCCCCTGAGAACAGATCTACACACACGAGCACATTGTCATACACTTCTACCTCGGGTAGTTGTATGTTCTGCAGTCGCTGGGACTGTTAATCTGGCCGGGCTGACCTTTTCACAGGTACCTTTGGTGTTTTACCTATGTCATGCCGTGCACACATCATGCTGGCTGCTACAAACCTAGTGGTGGCATTATTGTATCCAGGGACAAGCCAATTTACTGATACCTGGCTGCACATACCCTTATTGTCAGGTCTGTTTACTCTTGTTCTCTCAATTGGCTTACCCGATGATCCAATAAAGTTCCTACTACCAATGGGCCCATAATTGTGGGCGATGCCAAAAGCGTACCTAGAGTCAGTGTAAATGTCGGCCGTCTTACCTTCTGCCAGGTTACAAGCCTCAGCGAGCACCTCCAGCTCCGCTCCTTGAGATGAACAAGAAGGTGAGAGTGGTTTCTGGGTGATTTACCTTGTGCCTCGTATCCTGTTCTACACATACTGTATACGATGAAGTATCTCTACATTACAAATTTACATTGGAAACCCATGTCACATATAGATAGAACATTTCAAAAGGGTGGAGTTTTATTGTTCCACATTCATCTGATGATCCAGAACACTTGTAAATCCCACCCACCAGGTCCTGTAAATACCTGATTAATACAAAAACAAACAAAATATGTTACTGAAATCTGGAATAAAATAAACAATATTCAAACAATTTTTTGGTTTTGCCTTCTCCCCATCTAAATCTGTAAAGACTCATCTGTGAGTGACGTCACCTCTGCCTCCTGTGTAAATTTGCTGGAGGGGGATGGTCTCTTACACAATACCTCATATTGGGTGGAGCCTACAGCACAGCTTACCCAGTGCCATATTCACCGTTCTGGAAGGATCTGGAACCATCTACACAGAAAAACCTCAAAATGTAGGTTACTGTCATACACATTTAATTTGGGTTACTCCTTGAAGCTCATACACATTTTGTAGATCTCCTAGAACCAAATTCATTAATTCAAAACAAAATAAAACACAAAACAAAACTACCTGATCAGTCCCTTCAACATTCCCTCCTATTTGGACTCTGCGAAAGCAATGTAGCAGGGTTCAAAACTACATATCAACATAATAAAATTAGGCACTCTATCGGGGTGGCACTAATTTAACCCCCTGTAATACACAACAGCCTGGAACAAAAAAGATTACTTTCTCCTGACAAAAATACATTTTATCTTTAAAATGACCTGCAACCATTTACCTGTAAAACATCTCACATTTTCAAAAATAACATTTAGGCAGCACCATAGCACGTGCCTCATGTGTGAAAACAAAAACAAAACAAATGTAATTAGTTATTCAATAACACAGAAAATAATATATCTGGTAATATTAATTACTGCAAACCAATAAGCTGTACATAAAAATAGGGAACAGAGGGGGCACATACATTTTCAAGACCCTGTGTCTCACAATATCTTTATTTTAATTAATTTGAATCAACATCAAAACATTCCAACATTAAATCTTATCACATTATAACACATTAATCTGCAGTATAGCTTTTATCTTTTTACAAACAGATCCAGCCGGCTATAATATTTTTCTCTCTTGGTGTAGTTACAGACGACTGCGCGTGCGCGAAGATAAGACACGTTCCATAAAAAAATGAAAAAAAAGTGGAACTGATTTTAACCCCATACACAAAACACTAACATTTTTAGACATTACTGCTGTTGAAAATAGGAAACATACAATATAGTTCTGCTTTTATTGTAGCCATTAGTTTCAAACTTCAGACATGTTACATTACACACATCACACAGATGTCTCATCACATCACACATGTTACATTGCACACATCACACATCACACAGATGGCTCATTACATATGTATCACACATCACAAAGGTGTCACATCACACCTGTTCACATTACACTCCCCCCGTTCTGACCCACGTTAGTCACTGCAATGTACCTGGCTGCTCCGTTTTCTTCACTCTTCCAATGAAAATTTACACCTGTATTTAAATTGTTTTTTCCCACATCATCTTACTTGTAACCACCTGTAATCACCTGTTTTGTCCTTTTAACTTATGCCTTGTCCTGGCCACTCCACTCCCTTTCTCAACTTTCCACAAACCATTGTCTTTATCACATGCAAACATCCTTCTTACGGCTGCCAGCCTCTTCAACAATTTTTTTTCAGTGTGTTATTTTGCCTTCACATACTTTACAATTAAAGCCCCAGCTCCTTTTGCTCATTCTAATGTTGGCCGGGACCAGTGCCCCAAAGCATCTTTGTCCAACTTCCTCCTGACCCCATGGTCGGAGAGCAGTAGGGTGATTTCCGGTAAATCCCCCACCTCCAGGCAAACAGGCCACGTTTGCCGACAGATATCTCAGACCAGTCTATCTCCTAGACTGTCTTACCAATACGATATCAAAAGTCGTTCCTCCAGACATTTTAGCAGTAGGATCCTCTGATCCCTCACTGTATTGAACATCGAGAACAGACAAAATGCAGCCAATCAACAATTACAAGAGCAAATTCTTCAAAACAATTGACATTCATGAACCTCCATTGATTCAAGCAGGAGTTGGTCACTTCACTTATGCAGAACACTTGCTGCCGGGGTGTGTCTTTCGGTTCATACAGCCCGTTGTCACGATGCGGGGTGTCGACCCACTGGGCCGTACCGCGTAGCGGGGATGGCAGCTGGCCAAACCGGAAAGTACACAGTTCAATGGTTCAGCGAGAGTACCTGAGGCAATCGTAGGCAGTAGCGAGGCGGACACGTCCAGAACCAGGCGGTGGGAAGTCGTTCGGTGAGGCGTAGCAGGGCAGCGTAGACTGTAGGACAGCACGGTAGGTAGCACAGCACGGCAATAGCTCTAGGTAGCACGGAACCAGGATACGGGATACGGAATACAGGAGCAGGGTACACTGGGAGGCTGGAAGACACTGGGAGACCATAAGCAAGACGAACGGGAAAACTAACAACGCTCTGGCAAAGGGCAAGAGGGCAGAGCCCTTTTTATAGCCCAGGGCACCCTGGGCCAGATTGCAGTTTTTGCAAAAACGCGCGCACTGGCCCTTTAAGGCCGTGCACGCGCGGGCGCGCGCACCCGCCGGAGACACTCGGAATCCGGAAGAGAGTGCCGGCGCCTGACTGGGGGAAGACGCTGCAGGCAGGTAAGCTGTCCATGGCCACGGCCGTCGGGGTTAACGACCGATCGACGGGCCGTGGCCATAGACGTTACACCCGTGATGTAGCATATATCCCAAACTCTTTCCTCTAGCACTTTGCAATGGTTTCACATGCAAATTATATTTGGTAACATATATATATATTATCCTCCCCGCTCAGCCGTTCACTCTGTGGGTTGTAGTTTAGGGGGCTGTTATCTATGTTGGTGATAATTTCTTTACGGGCTATGGGTCTGAGCCAATACCAATGTCCTTCACTGTAATTACTACTACGACACAGGTGGCACCTGGGGTAAGTGTCAGGGTCATTCATTGAATACAGGATGTTATATTACAACGGTATTCAATCCAGCGGTCTGATGTTATACTACTACAGACTTAATTACTTGGATGTTATTTTACATCAAAGTGTATATGCCGGATTATCATGTGCTAGAAATCAGTCTGTACTGATTCCCACCTTATGCCAGTCTGGCAATGCATACAACTGGTTTATGGACCCTTACACACAATATCACTGTCTGGCAATGAGTTAGGAAAATATAAATGATTTTCTAATACAGTATTCAAAGTTTTCCCTATTGCATTGGGTAATGGTATTGAGTGCAAATTCAATATAGACACAATTGCTTCTCCTTGCACTGGATTCTCCATTATCAGGACTTAACCATTGAAGCCCCTGTGGTACTACATGATATTACTCACAACTATCCAACTGTCCTCTCACCTACAAACAGTTAGTACCTCCCAACTATAATCCCAGACAAACGGGTAACAGAACAACTATTAATCCTCAACAATTTTACACAACTAAATAACAAATGACGCTACAACAGAGCAGCAAGCAGAAGTTTTGTTTTTTCCTCACAGTCCAGACTACAATCTTTTCATTTCAAATACTTCACATGTGAGTTACGACTTCTCTCCGCCATGCGCTACGTCTCTGCATTCCAAAGGCGGAGGTCTTACACTTCTCACAATTTTTCTAGTTAACAATGTAATTGCTGGCAAAAATTCTCTCATGTCTTTCATATCAACAGTTTAAGATCACGTACACACCTGCAATCCTTCATCACACAAAAAGCTTCAACATACCTTTTTGGATCCATCTTTTAACCCACTGCTGATTAAGGGGGCCTCGTCCAGAAAAGATGTGGCGTCTGACAGCTAGATTCCAAGGCTTACGCAATACATGTGTGAATGGTGTAAGAATAAGCTCCTTACCTACCGCAGTTTTTTGTAATTCACAGATGCAAAGCCAGACCTCTCCAGTGACAGCTTATCAGACGTGCAATCTCCCAGGTTTCGGCACCATTACTGTCGTGGAAATCCATAGCTCAAAATATATTAGACTGAAATTTATACGAGTCCAAACAGACTCTCAAGGCCAGACCCCATTAGTCAGTATCCTAATTAGGATATTTCACCGATATATATCGAGAGAGGAGAAGAAAACACACAGACATGCTGATATGTTCAAAATGCTCCTCTGAAGGAT
Organism: Rhinoderma darwinii; assembly: GCF_050947455.1. Taxonomy (NCBI): domain Eukaryota; kingdom Metazoa; phylum Chordata; class Amphibia; order Anura; family Rhinodermatidae; genus Rhinoderma; species Rhinoderma darwinii. The sequence goes on from NC_134689.1 coordinate 328,254,365, forward strand.
TTATTACCAAACTCAAACTGTTAAACTGAAATTCAGAAGGGGTGTAGGCTTGAGGTAAACCAATCAGAGACAATGTAACAATATTTGTTATTCAGTAAAAAGCATACAATAAAATACATCCCAGATACATCATTATAATTCTTCACACATTAGGTTTTGCAGGTGTCTTATCTCTTTTGGACAGAATGCTCTCGTGGAGATGGGGGAGAGACCTTCCCTCACGTATACTTGCCACCCTCCCATCTCCCTCCCTGTCCATTCTCTACCAACTTCGCATGGGAACCAAGGTCAAAGATAAAACATACGAAATCAACATTACTTGTATTAAAGGAACAATGACTTTTCTATTCACTACAATAAAACCAAGATGGGAACTCCAGACAAGATGGCTGCTGCACGAAACTAAATCATTTAAACATTATCATCACTTTCACATATTACATATCTTAGTAATTCGGCATCCTGCTTGATAATTCACAATGTAATTTCATGCAGAGAATATAAGCAAATAAATCATCCTTCACACACGGAAGTGGTTCCGTGTGGTGCGCGTGATTTTCACGCACCCATTGACTTCAATGGGTGCGTGATGCGCGAAATACGCACAAAGAATGGACATGTTGTGAGTTTTACGCAGCAGACTCACGCTGCGCAAAAATCACGGACTGTCTGCACGGCCCCATAGACTAATATTGGTCCGTCCGAGACGCGTGAAAATCACGCACGTTGCACGGACGTATATCACGTTCGTCTGAATAAGCCCTCAGGGTGAGCACCTGGGGAAAACGGATGCAAAGCCCCCAAGCTAGTCTGCAGCGATCAGATCCAAGAGAAAGAACACCTGGTGTCTGGAGCAATAATCATAATGTAGAGGGAAATACTGACATCAGTTATTACAGAATCTGTCTCAAGACACACAGTTGGACTGTTCCAGTAAGCCGGGCTTTAACCTAATGCTGTCACTTTTGCCAGTAATATAAGGACTGCTTAAGCACCCATTTTGAAGTAAGTTAATCACATACATGCTGTTGCTGTTGAACTTTTCCAGTTTATTTGCTGCATTCTTGCAAGTAAAGAAAAAGTTAACAGCAACCACTGTTTCAGCCATTTTGCCGCCCGTCCTGCACCTGACAATAGAACACATTTTACTAAGAGCATCCAAAAGTTAGTCTAGTATTAATGTAATAGTAGGTGTATCTGCACAAAGTAAGTGACCCATCAATGTTCAGTTTAGGGGCATAAAAAGTAGAAGCCCTCCCAAGCAAACTCAAGTGCCTATAGGGCCCGTGTGATTCACTTTGACTGTGTAGCAGGGACTTCTGATTGGATGAGAGGGCTTAGTATGAGGTACAAGCAAACACCTCCTTTTTCCCCTGTATGATCAGCAATAGGGGTAAGGCCATTTAGAGGATGCAAAGCTATGTTATAGATCCACAGTTGAAACAGTGTGGCTTGCAAACCTATTGTGCAGCTCCTGATACCCCAATCCCATATCTCTCAAACGTATGTCTTTCCTATGAGAAAGGTAAAACTGTGTAATATGCACCTCAGGATCTGGTTTTAGCAGAATTACTTCAGGAAAGGCTTACATCATTTCTTGAAACCAAATTATATGCCTATGTAAATGTTTAAAATCCTGTTTAAATGTTGATCCAGAGCGATCGCCACTTAGGTTCAGTAGTAAATTGCTCCCCTTTGCCTTATGGGTATTAATGGATTAAAAATTTTAAGATTACCCCTCCCGCTTTCTTTATTCTATGTCATTTGCCCTTCATTGGTTGAACTTGATAGATGTATGTCTTTTTTCAACTGTATTCTGTAACTATGCACTAGCGTCCTGACATTGTCCACATACTGCATCTGTCCTGCTGGAAGAGATCAATCATATATCACTTTTGCCTTACAAATTTCTTCAGATAAATTTTTCTGGACTTCAAAATTTGGCACCAAAATATTGTCACAAGCAAGCAGCTGGTTGTAGGAGATGAAAATGTTGTATTATAGGGTTACTGTGACTGGCACAATTCAGGAGCGTCAGTTGTATCACTAAGTCTTGGCACCAAGCTGAAAAAACAGTTTTGTCTTTAGAATATGACCAGTACTGGTTTGAGGGTATGGCCATGGTAATAAAGGACAGTGTTAAAGAGGCTTTGTCACCACATTATAAGTGCCCTATCATCTACATAATGTGATCGTCGCTGAAATGTAGATTACAACAGTGTTTTTTATTTAGAAAAACAATCATTTTTGACGGAGTTATGACCTATTTTAGATTTATGCTAATGACTTTCTTAATGCACAACTGGGCGTGTTTTTACTTTTCGACCAAGTGGGCGTTGTGGAGAGAAGTGTATGACGCTGACCAATCAGCGTCATACACTTCTCTCTATTAATTTACACAGCACATAGTGATCTTGCTAGATCATGATGTGCAGTCACATACTCACACATTAACGTTACTGAAGTGTCTTGAGAGTGAATAGACGTCGCTTCCAGCCAGGACGCGATGTCTATTCACAATCTCGACACTTCGGTAACATTTGTGTGGGAATTAATGACTGCAAGCGTGATCTCGCAAGTTCTTTGCCACTTCCGGACCGCTATGATGGAGACGCAGGTATCTGTCGTGGATTTTTGAACCAGTGACGGATCCACTTCAGCCTGTATACTAGGACATTTTCGTCTGACGGCGCAAGGGTCGCTTCCATCATCTCTCTCCTCACTGGCAAGGCTCTTGCATGGGCGAACCCAATCTGGGAGAGACAAGGACCAGAGACCCGTGACTTCCAGCGCTTCCTCCGGACTTTTCGCACAGTGTTTGAGGAGCCTGGATGAGTCTCAACTGCAGCGGCTTCCTTGATTAACTTACGCCAAGGAGACACCTCCGTGAGTGAGTACGCCATCCACTTCCACACCCTGGCGGGAGAATTGTTATGCAACAATGAGGTGCTGGTGGCTGCATTCTGACATGGACTGTCTCCTAAAATTAAGGACGAACTTGCCGCTCAAGACCTGCCATCTACCCTGGATGACCTCATCCTTCTGTCTGCCCAGATTGATATGCGGATCCGAGAACGCCTCCAAGAGGTTCGTCGGGAGGGAGGCCTTCCTAGTCTGGTCTCTACTTTGCAGCAACCCCTGCTGTCCTAAGATGTCGATCCTCCTAAGGAGTCTGTCATAATGGACCAGTGTAAGCTATCCACCCAGGAGAGACAACGCAAACGCACTTCTGGACTCTGTCTATATTGCGGCCTCGGTAGCCATCTTGTGCGCCTGTGTCCCCAAAAATCCCAAAGCCTAGGGTTGCTAGGAGAGGCAACCTTGGGTAAGAAAGGACTTCTGTCTAAATTGTCCATACCAGTGACCATAGTGTCCGGTGAGAGAACGCATCAGGTCTCTGTGTATCTGGACTCCGGATTCGCTGTTAATATAATCCGTAGAGACCTGGTGGATCTTCTTCAATTACCCACCACCGCGCTGGAGAGGCCGTTGACGGTTGCATCAGTGAATGGACTACCTCTGCCAGACCCAGTTATAGCTGTGACCAAGCCGCTGAGGCTCCAAGTGGGAGCTCTTCACTCCGAACTTCTGTTGTTCTATGTCCTATCCAAAGCCGTTAACCCTGTGTTGCTGGGCCTGTCTTGGCTCCGACTACATGCCCCAGTCCTGGACTGGAATTCTGGAGAGGTTCCCCAGTGGGGCCCTGAGTGTCAAAGCCGATGCCTGGTGCAGATTCGTTCGGCTCAGCCTTCGCTGCCTCGGTCATTGGCAGGATTGCCAGGTCATTATGCTGCATTTTTGGACATCTTCAGCAAGAGGGAGGTGGAGACATTGCCTCCACACCGGGCGTATGACTGCCCTATCGAGCTGATTCCTGGTGCATCTCGTGGTAGGGTATATCCTCTCTCCTTGCCAGAGATTCTGTCCATGTCCGCCTATGTGAAAGAGAACTTGGAGAGGGGCTTCATATAGAAGTCTTCCTCCACAATAGGAGCCGGGTTCTTCTTCGTCAAAAAGAAGGATCTCCAATCTAGACCTGCTTGGGGCTTACAACCTAGTCCGGATTCGCCAGGGTGATGAATGGAAGACTGCATTTAATACCCGTGATGGACATTATGAATATCTAGTAATGCCCTTCGGCTTGTGTAATGCTCCAGCGGTCTTCCAGGAGTTTGTTAATGAAATTTTCCATGACCTCCTCTATGTTTGTCTAGTAGTCTACCTTGATGATATGTTTATAATTTTTTCCAGATCCTATAAAGCATCAGAGACATGTCCGTCAAGTTTTGCTGCAGTTAAGGGAGAATCGTCTGTACGCTAAATTGGAGAAGAACGTGTTTGAAAAAGATACTGTACCCTTCCTGGGCTATATCGTCTCGAATCGAGGTCTCAAGATGGATCCTGAAAAGGTAAAGTCCGTCCTGGAATGGTCATTCCCTCAAGGCTTGAGGGCCATACATCGCTTTCTGGGATTCACCAATTTTTACAGACAGTTTATTCCAAACTTCTCGTCACTGACTTCTCCTATCTCTAACCTCACTAAGAAGGGCATGAACACCAAAGTGTAGACTCCTGAGGCAGTGTCCGTATTCAATAGCCTGAAGAGTGCCTTCACGTCAGCCTCTATCCTCCATCATCCAGATGTCTCTCTACAATTCTCGTTGGAGGTGGACGCATCCTCTGTCGGTTCTGGTGCACTCCCGTTCCAGAGGGGCTCCAAGGGCAAGTCAATGGTATGTGGATATTTTTCTAAGCTCTTCTCTTCCGCAGAACGCAACTACTCGATTGGGGATCGGGGGTTACTGGCCATCAAATTGGCTCTGGAGGTGTGGAGACATCTACTAGAGGGCGCAGCTCATCCCATCCTAATTTTTACGGACCATAAGAACCTCACCTATCTTCAGACGGCCCAACGGCTGAACCCTCGTCAGGCCAGGTGGTCACTGTTCTTTACCAGGTTCCAGTTTGAGTTCCATTATCGCCCGGCCGACAAGAATGTGAGGGCCGATGCCTTGTCCAGGTCTTTCGAGACATAAGACACCATGGAGATTCCACAGAACATCATTGATCCGTCTTGCATTGTCTCTGTCAATCCTCTGCAACTTGTGGACATTCCTCCAGGGAGGACTTTTGTGCGCCTGGCTGACCATGGAAGAATCCTCCACTGTGGACACTCCTCTAGACTGGCAGGTCACGCGAGGAGCCGTAAGACTCGGGATTTGATTGCTCATAATTTCTGGTGGCCCACGCTGCCCAAGGACATTATGGACTTTGTTTCTTCCTGTTCAGTATGTGCAGCCAACTAGGTCGCTAACTCCAGACCTGCTGGTCTGCTCCAGCCATTGCCTGTGCCCAATGCCCCCTGGCAGCATATAGCTATGGACTTTATTACGGACCTGCGTCTCTCTGCCGGATGCAGTACTGTCTGGGTGGTGGTGGATCGATTTTCAAAGATGGCCCACTTCATTTCTCTGACCGGTCTTCCTTCTGCTCCTCTGCTGGCCAAGCTGTTCATCCAAAACGTCTTCCGCCTGCACGGCTTGCCGCAGCATATTGTGTCTTATCGGGGGGTTCAGTTCACCTCGAAGTTCTGGAGAGCCCTCTCCGGACTCCTCGGTATAAAGTTGGAATTTTCCGCGGCCTACCATCCTCAGTCCAATGGTCAGGTCGAGAGGATCAATCAGATCTTGGAGAACTACCTACGCCACTTCATCTCCAAATAGCATGATGACTGGGTGCAGTTGCTTCTGTGGGCTCAGTTCTCTTACAACAATCATACCAGCGAGTCCACACAGAAGTCACAGTTCCTTATTGTCTATGGCCAGCACCCACAAACTCCTCTCCCGGTCCCTGTTACGTCCGAGGTGCCAGCTGCTGACACGGCATTTGGGAACTTTCTGCAGATCTGGCAGCAGACTCGATCCTCCATCCTGCTGGCGGTCGACCGCATGAAGCGGAAGGCAGACACAATCAGAAGAGAACCTCCTCAGTTTCTTCCTGACACGAAGGTCTGGCTGTCCTCCAGGAGTATTCGACTGAGGGTGCCATCGTACAAATGTGCTCCCAGGTTCCTCGGTCCCTATGAGATCCTGCAGCGGATCAACCCTGTCGCCTACAAGCTTCGATGCCTCCTACCCTCAAGATCCCCAACTCCTTCCATGTTTCTTTCCTGAAACCAGTGGTTCTGAACCACTTTACCAAGACTCCAAGCCCTACGGTTGCCTCCAGCGGCTCTTCAGACACCTTCGAGGTTAAGGAGATCTTGGACATTAAAAAAGTAAGAGGAGAACCTTTTATTTCGTAGATTGGAAGGGGTTTGGTCCAGAAGAGAGGTCCTGGGAGCCAGAGGAGAATCTCAACGCTACTACCCTCATTAAGAGGTTTCTCTCTCGTTCTGGTACCAAGAGGAGGGGGCGTAAGAGGGGGGATACTGTAACGTCCGTGGTCGCTGTCCACAAACTCCTTCCATCCAGTCGATGCCCTTCTCTCAAGAGATGTTTGCACATACGGCCATCCTGCTCCACAGTGACCACCAGGGTGTGCTCACGAGCTCAGTCCAGACTTGAGAAGCCAGAGCGCAAGCATGTTTGTGATTGAGCTAATTGGACCGGAGTACGCTGGGCTATAAGTAGGTCCCAGCCCCAACCTCCCACACCTCAGCTTTGTTGTTGTATTCCTAGTTTGTCTTGCAAATGGTCCTCTAGTGTTTCCAGTTCCCAGTGTTTCCTGTTCCTGTAACCTGTATCCTGATCTAGTGCCGTGCTTAGCTGTAGCTGTGCTCTGCTGTATACCACGCCTGTCCTGCTTCTCCATGCCTGACGTCTACCTGATGCCTAGTTCCTGCCAAGCCTGCCTTGCTACTGTCCGAGCTGCCACAGGTACCCTATATAAACGATAGACTCTGACCTGCGCCCTACTGGCCAGCTGTCATACTGCCAAGGCGGTACAGCCCAGTGGGTCCACGAACCCTACGTGGCACCTGCTGCCTAGTTCCTGCCAAACCTGCCTTGCTACTGTCCAAGCTGCCACAGGTACCCTTTATGAACTATAGACTCTGATAGTTGGCCAGCTGCCATACCGCCAAGGCGGTACGGTCCAGTGGGTCCACGAACCCTATGTGACAGAAAGTGCTTGGCTGTTTCTGTACCTCCTATGTATGCAGTGCCAGTGAGCATGCTTGGCCACTACTAAGGAAAGAGTCCTGGGAGTTTTTGCCAAGTCAAGTATTCACCACTATCTAGCGACTGTTTTAATTACCCTTTTTTTTCTATTTCTCATCTGAAGCAAGAGTAGCTATGTAAAGTCACAAAACGAAACTTACTGTGTGGTTTCTCTTTTCTTTTCTGTACTGCATGTTAATAATGAACCTTACTAAATTGATTGCACATTTGCCCTTCTGTTTGTACCGAAAAATTTGTTGAGATTTTTAATGGTTGAGAAGTTTTTACGCGTTTTATGGATTATCCTGTGATTATTGTAGCTCCTTAAAGGGGGCTTCCAGCCCCATGATGTATTTTACAAACAGCTGACAATGGTATAGAAAAACAAAAGAAGTAAAACTCACCTTAACAATCCCCTGCCACTCTTGTGGTACCCCGTCATCCTTTGTTTAACTCGCTCCACTGATGACATGTTGTCTCGACAGATGCCCGCTACAGTCAATCACTGGCTGTAGCGGTGATGTGTCAAATCCACTGATGTCATCGAAGTATACTGCGAATGTAAAGGTACATCTTACAGGATACAGTGCCATATGTCTCTCATAGGCACCCATGTTGAGAACACCCATGGTGTGAACAGAGCCTTACAGTGGGAATCTCCAGTCAATTTTTAAATTGACAGTTTTTCAAGCATACCTATGTTGCCCAGTCAGCACATCGTAAACCATAAAAAAGGGTTTTATTTCTTCGGGCGCCATATGCAAATGAGCACTGAAGAGTCCTGCAATCCAGAAAGTGTCCTGCATTCTAAAATTAAACCATGTAGAATGGAGGACAGTTCCTGGATTGCAAGACTCTTTAGTGCTCATTTACATATGATGCCCAGAGAAATAAAACCACTTATTTATGGTTTACGATGGGCTGACTTGGGCAACATAGGTATGTTTGAAAATCTATCATCCTTCCCTACATAGCGGTATTTGGAAGACGAAAATATTATGAAAGACTCCATTTAAGGCCCAAAATATGTCATACTTGAATCAGTTAAGAAGGATACATAATGTTAGGAATTTGTTTTTGCTGTCTGCTCCCACCTTGGTTTAAGATTACATAATAAACCTGCTTTGTCTATATTTTGTGATGGCTGAAGACCTCTTTGGTCTTATGACCTTGAAGTTCTACCCACTGACCTCTCCTGTGTGTCGCTCTTGTTAGGTGTATTACTGACAAGATTAACAAGAATCTCATCAAACCTGGTCAGCAACCAGTAGCCCTGAGCCTAATCTGCTTAATCTTGATACCCACGTGGCTTCTATTCTTTTTCTTACTGCCAATATTTCTATGATTCTACAGCTGCAGATTGTAAATGTGATAGTCCTTATGTATGTGTTAGCAGGAAAAGATATAGAGGCTTAATACCTATAGCAAAATGTGAGGACAAATAGTATATCCAGAGAATAAACCACACATAGCACCAATTATGTACCATGAAAATATAAAACGAGCTTTATTGTAATACACATAACAAATATTGGCCATCAATTGATAAAAACAGTAGTACACACATTTTAAAAGGAAAGTGAGGAGATACGGCGTAAACCATCCAAATAACATGCTAACACAGTACAAACATCATATGATGCGGTAAGATACAGAAATCTACATCCAAAAGAATATATCACAGACCATATTGTAAGAAAAGAGCCATAAATGGACTCCACACCTGATCAAAAAAGCACACGATTGTACACAAAGAATAAAATCCTGACTGATCACATTTGTCAATTTGATGTTACATGCATTGGTATCTAAGATGACTAGAAACCGATCAAGTTCAGCTCGTGTACCCTGCCAAATGAATAGGATATCATCAATAAAACGCATCCAACTGACGACACAACCCGAGACCATATCCATAGCTACTCTCACAATCTCCTGTTCCCAATAGCCCAGGAATAAGTTTGCATAGGAGGGTGCACAAGTGGCACCCATCGCCGTCCCACGTAACTGTAGATAATACTTATCCCTAAACAAAAAATAGTTGTGCTCAAGGACAAAACGCATTAGACGAATAAGAAAATGAACCAATTCCGGATCATGATCCCCTGACCGTAGAAAGTATGCAACCGCAGATAGACCCAAATCGTGGTCAATACAAGTGTAGAGGGATGCAACATCGCAGGATACCAAAAACATATCCTGCTCCATTGTTACACCGTCAAGGCGTTTCAAAACGTCCACAGGGTTTTTGATATATGACTGGAGACCCTCCACACAAGGGCGAAGGTTAAAATCTAAAAAGCGGCAAATGGATTCGCATAGACTGCCACAACCTGATACAATTGGTCGACCTGCAGGTCTCTTTTGATCTTTATGAACCTTTGGCAGCAAGTATAGTGTGGGAGTAATAGGAAATTTAACAGTGAGCCCATCCAGGATCGTTTTGGTAATAATATTGTCATCAAGTGCATTAACAAGCATACTATCCAGCTGCTCCTTAAAAACCTCAGTTGGATTAGAGATCAAACGTCTATAGCACTTGGCATCTCGCAATTGTCTATATGCCTCTAGTTCATACATCCCTACCGGCCGAATCACCACATTTCCACCCTTGTCTGCAGGTTTAAACACCACACCCTTCATTTCTTCTAATTCATGGAGCGCCTTGCGCTGGGCCCATGATAAATTATCATGACCGCGTTGCTGTGGTAATTTACGAAGTTCATCAGTGACCATTCTGCCAAACATGTCAACTGATGGGTTGAGAGACAAGGATGGAAATGTGGTAGACCGGGGACGAATAGTTGCTGGAAATTTGCCAGTACTCACCTCCTGTTCCTGAAGTAGGGATTCTAGCGCCCGGACCGCTTCCAATTCTTCCTGTGCTGTAAATAAGTTGTGAGGATCATTTTTAGAAAAATGCTTTTTATATATTAGTCTGCGTGCAAACAAAAATACATCCTTGATGGCTGTGAAGTCATCAAATCCTTGTCACGGACACAGGGTATGTGGACCCACTAGGCCGCTCCGCCGTAGCGGGGAGGCAGCTGACCAGGTCACAGTCTCTACGAAAGACAATGGCAGACAGTAATGTTTGGGTACCTGAAATAGTCCGGAAGGTGGCTGTGACTTCGGCACGGATGGAGGCTGGTGAGGCAGGTGGCGCCAGACGTGGCGGGCAGTATCCGATGAAGCGGAAGACACTGGATGTGGCAGACGACACTTGACGTGGCAGACGACACTTGACGTGGCAGAAGACACTTGACGTGGCAGAAGACACTGGACGTGGCAGACGACACTTGACGTGGCAGAAGACACTTGACGTGGCAGAAGACACTTCTCCAATGCTGGTAGGCACAGGAACTAGAACAATACGGAATACAGGAACGGTAACAGGGCACGGGTAACAGCTGGAACGGGCGACACTAAGGGACCATTGCGAGACAGACTGGGAAAGACTAACAATGCTCAGGCAAGGATCAGAAGGCCTGGGGCCTTCTTATAGACTAGGAAATCAGGGCAGATGATGATGATGAAATCATTTGTGCGCGCGCTGGCCCTTTAAGGCCGTGCGCGAGCGAGCGCGCGCACCCTACGGGACACAGCAGGACGGAGCGGAAGTGAGCGCTGGCGTCTCCTAGGAAGGAGACAGGGACCAGCGCTCACGGATCCATGGCTGCGGGCGTCGGGAGGTGAGTAAACCCGACGGCTCGCGGCCATGGACGTTACAATCCTGACACGGGACAGAATGTTAAGCCCAAAGAGAGCACAGAATTTTGGCTTGAAGTGAGTGTTATATCAGAGAGGTTAATTACCTTCATCTCGCCTCCCATATTTTCATCCACAGGGTTCAATTTCCTTTTTGTTGGAGTCTGTCTTTTTTCAAATCTCCTAGTTCTCATAGGGACACTACCTAGTGATGCCCCAGAGGCTGTACTTTCCAATGACGATGCAGATTCAGAAGATGGTTTCGACTCTCCTCGTATAAATATCGTGGCCATTTTGCGCATGTGCAGACCCACTCCTACGGCGCCCATGATCTTGAACATCACTTCCGGCGCTTAGATGAACGCCTATGTACGTGCACAACATTAAAAAAATATGGCGTCCGGAGGCACAAGTGAGATGTCGTCACTGTGTGCACGTTTTCAGAACTCTAAAGCACGGTAGGCGTGTTTATATTGATTTATTTAACACTTATAGGCTGTGTATACTCTGCATTCATTGGATACTTTGGTAATTCCCTCCCATTATGCTTTACATTTAAAGTGATTGCTATCCCATCTGTCAGTACCCCTTGAGAAAGCTGACGGCGAAACGCGCGTCAGGGACGTTTAGTGTGGAGATTTTCTGTGTCCGTTCCACCATGCAATCTATTGGTTTGTACAGTTCTTTTAGCCCTTGATGTAGGGCCATCCCTGTCTAAACTTATGCAGTTTAGTTGTGTATTTCACTTTACAGTTTGTATACAATCGTGCGCTTTTTTGATCAGGTGTGGAGTCCATTTATGGCTCTTTTCTTACAATATGGTCTGTGATATTCTTTTGGATGTAGATTTCTGTATCTTACCGCATCATATGATGTTTGTACTGTGTTAGCATGTTATTTGGATGGTTTACGCCGTATCTTCTCACTATCCTTTTAAATTGTGTGTACTACTGTTTTTATCAATTGATGGCCAATATGTTGTTATGTGTATTACAATAAAGCTCGTTTTATATTTTCATGGTACATAATTGGTGCTATGTGTGGTTTATTCTCTGGATATACTATTTGTCCTCACATTTTGCTATAGGTATTAAGTTTTGGTATATGATTTGTGCGGACGCATAATCTTTTGGCTTGTGCCTATGGTCTATACTTGTATAGGTATTCATCATCAAAGATATAGAGGCACCTGCCTAGGGAAAAGGTTCTAGTTCCGTCATACCTCTTATGGATGAGATTGTGTAAAATCTGCTGTGACTCTAGTGTGATGAAATGTACTGCATTTTAACAAAACAAGCAGTAGTCACGTATCCTTTCCCCCGGCGATATCTCTAGCAGCACTCCCGGTGATTGTTTACATGCAGACATCATGTGACCACTGCAGCTAATCAAATGGCTAAGTGGTGACGAGTTGTGTTTCTGCCATAATACCAGAAACACAACACATGACCCTTGAGCCCTCTGATTGGCTGCAGTGGTCACATGCTGTCTGCTGTTAAAGGCTATATACACCTTTGAAACCATTATTGAATTTTTTTTAATCAGTGTATTTTGTGCAACTTTCTAAATACCCTAACTTTAAAAAAAAAGTATGTTCACACGGCCTATTTTCGGCCGTTTTTCGGGCCGTAAACGCCAGAAACGACGCCTCCAAACATCTGCCCATTGATTTCAATGGGAAAACGTCGTTCTGTTCCGACGGAGCATTTTTCGCTGCGTTTTTTACACGTAAAAAACGCCCGCAAAAAAGAAGTCCAGGCCACTTCTTGGGAAGTTTTTGGAGCCGTTTTTAATTGACTCTATTGAAAACAGCCCCAAAAACTGCCGTAAAAAATGCAGCGAAAATCGCGAGTGGCTTAAAAAACGTCTGAAAATTAGGAGCTGTTTTCCCTTGAAAACAGCTCCGTATTTTGAGACGTTTTTGAGTTTGCGTGTGAACATACCCTTATTTTAACGTTGAAGATACAGCTGCTTTGTATCTTGTATACAGAGCAGCTGTATCTTGCGCTGAGAACTGTATCCATCAGGTCAGCGGGAATGACGATTTTCAGTGTCAGAGGGTCCTGCGTGTCAGATCCATCTGTTATCGATCATATTTAAGTTATGAACCTAGATCTGATTGGTAACAGCTCGATCCTGAATGCCAGAGACACCCAGGACTCGCTGTCATTGAACCCGTCAGTCCCGCGGACCTGACGATACAGGATTCAGCAAACGATACAGCTGCTCTGTATACAGGCTACAAAGTAGCTGTATCTCAAAATGTAAAAATTATTTTCAATAAAAAGTATTTAGAAAGTTGCACAAAACAGTGACAGACATTTTTGTTTAACAAAAAAAACTATTTTAAAGGTGTACATAGCCTTTAAGTCAGCTCCTCTTCTGCACACAACTCTGTCTACTGCACTGTCAAATGAAGTCCTTAGTGTCTAAGAGACCACAACCCATTTTAGGGGATTATCCTACTATGAATGCCTATACAACCTCAAAATCACTGCAAGATGACAAAACATGTACATGACTTATAAGAAAGTGGTGTTGAAAGATGGCTGCTGACAGATTTTATCAGTCACTAGATGTAGCAAGGATGAATTTGTCATTTAAGTCATTCAGGCTGCTGGACTTTTGCCCATAATAATTCTCTCTGGGCTCTGAAGATAATTTCAGTCCTATGTAAAAACACACATCACTATGACATATAACATATGAGACTTTTATCTGATAACAAAACTCAGCTCATCTACAACTGACATCCCCAATTCTACTGCATTTGCATGTGAATTATCATCTTCTCACCCCATTAGAGTGTTGAAATGACATCAAAAATGGACCAGGCATTTGACTACTCTTGAATGTGGCCATATAGAATAAAGATCCTGTCACTAAACCTTTGTGATCAACCCATGTGTTGCCAGTGCACCTGTACTGTGCCTTACCTTTCTATTCTTGAATGTGACATAATTAATATCTTCCCTTGTATTGTGTTCAGCTACATAATCAAATGGGTTGTCTTCTTTGGACAATACCCTTTTGTTTAAAAGGTCCCCCAAAAAAATTAGTTGCTTTAAGGGGGTCCGTTGCTGGGACATTCAGCAATGTGCTGTAATCTGCGGGAGAATCTGGCAGCAAGGGTTTGTTTTTCCTGCAGTACAACCACAGGGAAGTGAAGTATTAAATGGTGCCCATTGAAATTAATGTGTAACATACTGTGCAGACAGACTGGATCCTCCAGAGAGAGATGCTGTTTATAGTCAATATCTGCTCCAGCAAACTTAAGGAGGACTTTGGTGTACTTCAGGCTAGGTTTGAAGATTGTTATAGTATTGCAAAAGTATATATAAAAGTATGTTTTATACCCTGCAACACATTGTATTCTTTATTTTTGCATTTTTTTTAGATTTTAATAAAACTTGCCGATTTGAGAATACTGCTGCTGTAAAGTTTTGAGGGGGAGAATAATGACTTTCTAGATAACCATGCTGTACTGGTGACATTCTAATCTGCTGTAGAAATCGAAACTCCGCTTTGCCATGAGTTATGACTGACATTTGATGAGTGAGAGCACTATACTAATGACTTACGTTGATGGTGTATGGTATGTATGTATGTATGTAGGTTTCGACTATTGATACACAATATGCTATATGGTAACATGCTTGCTTTAGGTTTGCATGTTATCAAGAATCCTTGGCTCTCTTTCATAATTTAGCTACAAGGCGCGTGTGAAGAGGAATCTACAGGTCATTTTTGGTTGGTGTGAACACTATTACAATGCTTCTCTCCATGGTTCTGAATTCCCCAGTCCCAGAGCAGTGTTCTTCAAGATCAGTTCTCTTCTGGGTGGGATTAATTCTCTTGGTGCCCAAGCCAGGGGTTTCAGAAAACACTTATTCCAATTTATCTCTAATGTTCAGAATGAAAGTTGTTGGATAAACAGTCACTATTTAATTACTTACTGTCGCCCCGCCCTTACCCACAAGTCCCTAGCGTTATTATTTAAACTATATACTCCATCCCGATCCCCCCCACACTTTTTCAGTTCTTAATTCAGGGCGAGCTGGTCACTCTACCACATTTCTGTAGTAGGGTCTGCCAACTCCTGCAGCTTCTCTCTTGACTTCACCCCTCACCTTTTTTTCTAATCCATCAATTGCACCACTAGGCTGTCGTCTACTCTGCCTGCCCCTTGCCCCCGATTCCCTTAGTATGCCAGTTCCTATAATCTGCTTCATTTGCTACAGATACTATTTACAGGAGTGTTTGTATGTGCAATATATGTGTACAACAAAGTCAAATATATAATTGAAAAATGTTTCATTTCTATGGGATACGTAGTCATTAATCAAAAGTAGAGCTGGGATAACTGAATGTGTAGCAGGGTGTATTTTGGACATACCCCTCTGAGCAATACATTTTTGTACAGAATGAGCGTGCAAGTGTTGCCTGCAAGAGTACTGCAACTATGCATAGAGCATTATGTCACAGTGAGAAAGTTCTGGTGTGTACTGAATGAGTGAACAGTAAGTTACTTTTCTCCTTTGCAGCAAAATTTAAAGACAAGGCTGAAATCATGAACAACATGGCCAAGGCCAAGGTAGAAACAGAGGGAAAAAAAGGCCTGAAAACCAAAGGTGAGAAACGTAGGCTGTGACACTGTTCATCTTCCTGACACTAGACTGATCAGGGCCAGTGTGTATACCCTCAGCCCAATATACATTAGTGTGATTCTACAAGTGGTTCAGTATAGGCATGCTTATAGATATCCCAAATCTTTAAAGCAGCAGTATTAGGTGCACTAATCTACAATCGTAGTGCTGTAAACCTGGGGCTATGTAAGTCTTGGATCTCTGCTTAGTGGCATGGTCTAGCACATTGCTTTATGGTGTCTTTGCAGCGTTGTGTTGATTGGTGAATAGTCACTTGTTGTTTTTTTTTTACCTTTATTTATCTCCTAGAACAGTCATACTGATAGGAGTCTGTAATAATACATATATCTTGGTATTAAGGAAGGTTGTGTAATGGATTGTGTACTTGAATGGATATGTGTGTATTATTCTCCTCCTCTGTAATGTGCTACATAAGGAATGAGTCTCTTCTTAGCACCATCTGTGGTTGTATGTATTCAGCGTGGTTTGTTTTGCTGGGGTCTTATTATAGCATAAAGAGGATTTACTGAAACCAGTGAATGGGTAGGCTTTATTGCTTACTAGAAGTGGGCTAAATACACACTTGGAACTAATAAGCTCATGTATATCAAGATGTTGTCTACCCAAACCTTGTAAAGGATAACTATAGGCTACACGTAACTTCTCTAGGGTTCAGTGACAAGAATGAGGTTTTCTGACTAGTTCCTTAAGAATTTCTAAGCTGTATTCTTGCTGATATTGCTGGTTTATAGCGCATTGATGGTTAAACGAACAAAAATGGCTGCTTAAACTTTACATAGAAAACAGGTAATTTATTATAGTGTCGCACATTGCCTAATTTTCCTTGCTTGACTTGCATCATACAAGCACTTGTAATAGGGGCAATGCCTAGCATTCATGTATGAAGATGTTACAGAATAATTTTGTAAGAACTAAGGACAGTTATATTAATACATAACTATAGCAAATAATCAACACAATGTCACAGCATCATCACGGCAGTTTAACACTTTTCTATTTTTCTGCAGATGTGAAGGATGAAGCAGGTGATGTCCCTAACATAGTGAATGTACAGGTGTCTCCCCCCACTGGGTCTGAGCCCTCCAAGGATGCAGAGGATGAAGAAGTAGCCAAGGATGACACACATGTAATTGAATTCGTATTACCAGTTAACCCTCCACATCTCATAAATAGACATATATATTATTTACAACACACAACCATCAAAGATCAACCTTTTCAAAGATTACATGTGTGTAAAGTAAAAACTCTTCAGTGTTCGGTTTACTCAACTAATGGCTAGCAGTTTATTACATTTCTTCTCATCACTGAAAAGCCCCTATCTAGCTTCAAGACCTTGTATAGCACCAGAGCTGAAATATCAGCTGTCCAGCCAAATTTCTGACTTGCATATACATACAGCATGACTGTTATGACAACTGTCATATGAGAGATATATCAATACTGTCATGCAACAATAGTATGTGTATAGCCCCTAATGAATATCTTTGACAGGTTTACCCAAAAGTCCATTCACCGGATGACTGCCTATGTGTCATCTTTTGCCAATTTCACCAACTGCCTTTATACATTGAGCCAGAGCTGTGGGATAGGTCTTTATGACAAGCCAAACTTTTCCACCAAAATCAGCATAGACATAGGAAGAATTATACAGAGGGCTGCCCTGGTAACGAAAGTGGTTTAAACTATTCTCTAAAATGTAAACTATTTTTACAGTTCTTTTTTGTGGACTGGGCCCCAAAACTGGAGTGCACTTTAAAGGTGAGCTGTAATGAGATAGATAGGGGAGATATTCTACTGCAATCACCTCCTAAGTTAGCTCACAACTCAAACTCTGACTGTTTAATGGGGCCTTCTCAGTTGTGGGGAATAGAATTCAAGATTTTATCATAGGGTATTGACTTTATCATCTGAGGGAGGGTAATGTGTCACCCCAGAACACTGATACCTTACGTCACAAATTCATTATTTCCTTGCTGTTTTCATAAATTGCTTTCTACTAATTATTTTGAAAAAGTATCTAAAAACAAAGACTTCGGGTATGTTCACACGCACTGTTTTCAGACGTAATTCTGGTATTTTACACCTCGCATGTGGCCTGAAAAAACGGTTCCATTATGTCTACAAACATCTGCCCATTGCTTTCAATGGGTTTTAAAACGCGAGTAGTTACAAAAACTTCTGAAAATCAGGAACTGTTTTCGCCTGAAAATAGCTCTGTAATTTCAGACAAATTTTGTTAAGCCGTGTGAACATACCCCTTGGGGTATGTTCACACGCAGTGGTTTCAGACGTAATTCGGGCGTTTTACGCCTCGAATTACGCCTGAAAAAAATACGTCTACAAACATCTGCCCATTGCCTGCAATGAGTTTTACGATGTTCTGTTCCCATGAGCCTTTATTTTACGCGTCGCTGTCAAAATACGGCGCGTAAAATGACGGCTCATCAAAAGAAGTGCAGGACACTTCTTGGGACGTTTTTGGAGGCGTTTTTCATTGACTCCATTGAAAAACAGCTCCAAAAACGGCCGTAAAAAAACGCTGTGAAAAACGCGAGTTGTTAAAAAAACATCTGAAAATCAGGAGCTGTTTTCGCCTGAAAACAGCTCCGTATTTTGAGTCTTTTTTGCTCACTGCGTGTGAACATACCCTGAGGAATAAAACCTCTATCAGCAGAGAAGTTTTCATTATTTCCACGCAAGTCTTTGTGCTGATGATATATACAGTACATAGCAAAAGTTACTACTGTGGAGGTAAGAAAAAGTAAAGTAGCACCATCAGATTTTACTGCACATAGGGGCCCTTTAGCCTACTACAGGCAGCCATAAATTATTTCTAGTAGCGTGTAGGATCTTTGCCCCAGGTGAAGAAAAGTCTATGGCTCTAATAATGAAATAAATCTCCTAGGAGAATTATATTAGAAAAATGCTATGAAAGCAATAGTCCAATATTTAGGGTATGTGCACACGATAGCAGGCATTTACGTCTAAAAAGACAGACTGTTTTCAGGAGAAAACAGCTGGCTCGTTTCAGACGTAATTGCTCCTCCTCGCATTTTGCGAGCCTTCTCTGACAGCCGTAAATTTTGACCTGTGCTTCATTGAGTTCAATGAAGAACGGCTCAAATTACGTCTGAAAGAAGTGACCTGCACTTCTTTTGACGAGGCTGTATTTTTACGCGTCGTCGTTTGACAGCTGTCAACCGACGACGTGTAAATGACAGGTTGTCTGCACAGTACGTCGGCAAACCCATTCAAATGAATGGGCAGATGTTTGCCGACGTATTGTAGCCCTATTTTCAGATGTAAAACGAGGGATAATACGCCTCGTTTACGTCTGAAAATAGGTCGTGTGAACCCAGCCTTAGGGAGAATACAGAGCCAAAGTGGAGCTGTATTTTAAAGGGGGCCTGGCAGCTTTTCTGACATGTTTGTGTTTAGTTGTTTTCCTAATGAGCTAACAATTCTGGAACATCTTTGCTTAGAACTCTGCATTGTGCTGTTCCTCTGTTTGTCCTCCTTGAAATGAATGAGAAATTGACAATTGGATGTAAATAGGGCTGTCACTACACAATCTGACACTATCAAGATTAAGTGTACAGTTTCAAAGTGTATAGGGACACATCTTTTTTACAAGGGGAATGGCACCACCCATCTGTCAATTTAACCATACATTTTCAGGAGGACTAACAGAGGAACGGCACAATGCAGAGTTCTAAAAAAAAGGTGCTTTAAGATTGATATTTTATAGGGAATACAAGAATTTACAAAAACTGACATATCAGGAGTGCCGACAGGTCTAAACTAAATAATTGAAAAAAGGAAGATGAATGCATTAAACTCTACAATCTGTGCTTGCTTAATCAATCTGCTCTGTTACAAAGTAGTGTATTATTTACTTGCATAAAAGAAGAGGGAATTAAAAAATAGTTGACTGATTTATGGAATACACAATAACCTTCTTAAAGTGGAAATCCAGTAAAAAGGGTCTTCTAATATGTCATAGATACAATTGAGACATTCACATTGGTAAAGTATGCTCATGGATTACCATTGATCTCCATGACTTAAGGCCTCGTTAGAGAAATGAACCCCCTTTGGCACTACTCAGAGATTTCTGTTACTGGTAATTTGACAACATATCTGAATTTAAGTTCTCTATATCAGACTTCACCAACGCGATCTTCTATCACTTCTATCGATTACATACCAGATTATTCTGATTGGATTTCTACTTTAATGCTGAAGGTGTGCTATCGATTTGACTCCACAGAAAGGAGCAGCTGAAGCTGGTGATGGAGGAGGTGGATCTGGCAGCAGTGGAGATGATAGTGATGATGAAGATGACAGTGATGATGACGATAGTGATGATGACGATGATGAGGAAGATGAAGAAGATACAGATGAACCTCTGTCATTAGAGTGGCCTGACACTAAGAGAAAGCAAATAACATACCTGTTCCTTCTTCCCATCGTATTTCCTTTGTGGTTGACTGTGCCTGATGTTAGAAGTCCGGTAAGAGATCATGAAAACATAAATAAAGACCTGAGATTAGAAAAAAAGGTCTGCTTTTTCTTCTAGAACCAGCGCTACTCTTGTTTTATGGGTTGTTTCTGGTATTGCAGCTCTGCCCCATTCAGGTTATTTAAAGTTAATTTCTTATTGTTTTTTTGTTCAATTATATCTCCTTTAGCTTTATATACTAGTCCTTCTCAATGAATTAGAAAATCATCAAAAAGTTAATTTATTTCAGTAATTCAATTCAAAAAGTGAAACTCATATTATATAGATTCATTACACACAGACTAAATTTTGGGTTTTCATTAACTGTTACCATAATCATCAACATTAAAATAAAAAAATGCTGGAAATGGATCACTCTGCGTGTAATGAATTTATATAATATATGAGTTTCACTTTTTGAATTGAATTACTGAAATAAATTAACTTTTTAATGATTCTAATTAATTGAGAAGGACTAGTGCTGTCTGAGTAACTATTAATATGTCCACATATATATTTATAGACTGAGGACAGTGAGCACAGAAATAATATTATCAACCATGTATAGGCAAACATTATCCCTAATTTCTTATCTCCTTTACAGAAATCAAGAAAGTTTTTTGTCCTGACATTCCTGGGCTCAATAATGTGGATTGCTATATTTTCATACCTCATGGTATGGTGGGCACATCAGGTGAGATGTAGAATGACACACACCGTAATGGGCATTGGGCTTTAAATTATATTTAGTTCTATTCAAATAATTTTTCTTTCATCAAGAGGATTCTGTAAAAAATAAGCTATGTCAAGTTTCTAGTTGAAACTATTTTACTATTTAATACTGTCGACCATACACAAGCCCATTCTACAAACCGAGAATTGGACCATGATGATTAGGTAGAAAATCTCTGTTGTAAACATGATATTTTACTGCTCTTTTTGTTGCAAGAGGTAGGCTCTATATACAGTATATATATATATATATATATATATATATATATATATATATATATATGTGTGTACACTATATGGACAGAAGGATTGGGACAGCTACGCATTACACCTATAGGAGTTTTTATAACATCCCATTCTAAATCCATAGGCATTAACATGGCATTGGTCCCCCAATTGCAGCTAAACCAGCTTCCACTGTTTTGGGAAGACATTCAACAAGATTTTAGAGTGTGTCTATAGGAAATTTTATCCATTCATCCAGAAGAGCATTTGTGAGGTCAACAAAGATGTCGGACGAGAGGGTATGGCTTGCAATCTCCCTTCTAGTTCTTTCCAACGGTTTTCTATGGGGTTGAGGTCAGGGCTCTTTGTGGGCAGGAAATTCAGACATTTCACTAACTGACTTGTTGCAACGGTGGCGTACTATTACAGTATGACGCTGGTATTCAGTGAGTACTTTAGAACGACCCATTGTTTCACAAATGTTTGTAAAGGCAGACTGCATGGCGAGGTGCTTCGTTTTATACACAATGGGACTGAATGAAACACCTGAATTCATTAATTATGTGTAAAGGATCTGCCAGCACAGCTTCTGTGTCGACGCCCATGGGCAATTAGTCTGCACCTGCTCCTATGTCTGTGAGACTGACTCCATCTTCCACCACTCAGGATGGCAGGCTTAGGAGTGGGAGAGCCTATCACAGTCTGGCCAGACGGAGCTAGCTCCCGCCCACTGTCTATTTATACCTGCCTTTCCTGTTCCTCCTTTGCTTGTGATTCTGCTCTGCTTGTTTCCTGGCCTTGCTGCTACTGCTTGTACTACTCATCCTCTGCTTGTTATAAACATCTTTCATTCCTCCTTCCTTAAACGCTGCTCCCCGTCCTTGGCTCCCTCGAGGAAACCTCCGGTCCCTGTTCTCACCCCTGAGGGGGTAGAATTCGAGGTGGCCAAGATTGTGGACAGCAGGATGGTCCAAGGCTCCCTCCAGTACCTGGTCCATTGGAGAGGATATGGGCCTGAGGAGAGGACTTGGGTACCCGCCCGGGATGTTCACGCTGGGGTATTGGTCAGGAGGTTCCACCTTAGTTTCCCCAATAAACCAGGTCCACCTAGAAAGGGTCCGGTGGCCCCTCATAAAAGGGGGGGGGGGTACTGTAAAGGATTTGCCAGACACAGCTTCTGTGTCGACGCCCATGGGCAATCAGTCTGCACCTGCTCCTATGTCTGTGAGACTGACTCCATCTTCCACCACTCAGGATGGCAGGCTTAGGAGTGGGAGATCCTATCACAGCCTGACCAGACGGAGCTAGCTCCCGCCCACTGTCTATTTATACCTGCCTTTCCTTTTCCTCCTTTGCTTGTGATTCTGCTCTGCTTGTTTCCTGGCCTTGCTGCTACTGCTTGTACTACTCATCCTCTGCTTGTTATAGACCTTGGCTTTCTGACCACTCTCCTGCTCAGCGTTTTTGTACCTCGTTCACTCCAGGTTTGACTCGGCTCGTTCACTACTCTTGTTGCTCACGGTCTCTCCGTGGGCAGCTGCCCCGTTTCCCTAGCTTCTGTGTACCCTTGTCTGTTTGTCTGTCTTGCACTTACTGAGCGTAGGGACCTTCGCCCAGTTGTACCCCGTCGCCTAGGACGGGTCGTTGCAAGTAGGCAGGGACTGAGTGGTGGGTAGATTAGGGCTCACCTGTCTGTCTCCCTACCCCGTCATTACATTATGGAGTGTGTCCCAATACTTTCATAAAGTACAGTTAGGTCCAGAGTTATTTGGTCAGTGACACAAGTTTTGCATTTTATCTGTTTACAAAAAATAATTTGAATATACAGTTATATAATCAATATGGGCTTAAAGTGTAGACTCTCATCTTTAATTTGAGGGCATTCACATCCTAATTTGAGGAAGGGTTTAGGAATTACATCTCTTTAATATGTAGCTGCCTCTTGTTCAAAGGACCAAATGTAATTGGAAAATTATCTCAAAAGCTACTTAATGGGCTGCATGGGCTATTCCCTCGTTAATCCATCATCAATTATGCAGGTAAAAGGTTTGGAGTTGATTCCAGGTGTGGCATTTTCATTTGGAAGCTGTTGCTGTGAACCCACAACATGAGGTCAAAGGAGCTCTCAATCAAAGTGAAACAGATCAACTTTAGGCTGAAAAAAATGAAGAAATCCATCAGAGAGATAGCACAAATGTTAGGAGTGTCCAAATCAACAGTTTGGTACATATCAACAGTTTGGTACATTCTTGAAAAAAAAGAGCGGACTGGTGATCTCGTGAACTCCAAAAGGCATGGACGTCCACGAAGACAACAGTGGTGGATGATCGCAGAATACTTTCCATGGTGAAGAAAAACCCCTTCCCAACATCTACCCAAGTGAAGAACACTCTCCTGGAAGTAGGTGTATCAGTATCTAAGTTTATCATCAAGAGACTTCATGAGAGCAAATACAGAGGGTTCGCCACAAGGTGCAAACCATTAATCAGCCTCAAAAATAGAAAGGCCAGATTAGACTTTGCCAAACAACATCTAAAGAAGCCAGCCCAGTTCTGGAACAGCATTCTTAGGACAGATGAAACTAATATCAACCTGTACTAGAATGATGGGAGGAAAGTATGGAGAAGGATTGGAACAGCTCATGATCCAAAACGCACCACATCCTCTGTAAAACATGGTGGAGGCAGTGTGATGGCATGGGCATGCATGGCTGCCAAAGGCACTGGGTCACTAGTGTTTATTGATGATGTGACTGAAGACAGAAGCAGCCGGATGAATTCTGAAGTGTTAAGAGATATACTTTCTGCTCAGATTCAACCAAATGCAGCAAGGTTGATTGGACGTCGCTTCACAGTACTGATGGACAATGACCCAAAACATACTGCAAAGTTTTTTAAGGCAAAGAAGTAGAATATTCTGCAATGGCCAAGTCAATCACCAGATCTCAACCCGATCAAGCTGCATTTCACTTGCTTAAAGGGAATGTGTTGCCAGAAAAACATGTTTTGTTTTTTTTTAATTAAACATTTAGTGTGTGGGTGATTAAACATTGTTCAAATTTTTTTTATTTTTTTCACGAGTCAGGAAATATTATAAATTAATTCTAATTTATAATATTTCCCATTTCTGGTCACTAGATGGAGCTATTCCCAAAATTGCAGCATTGCAACATTGGGTGAAAAGCCCTCGCTCTAGTGAGCTCTCAGCATCCCCCCTCCTTTATCCTGGCTAGTGCCGGGATAAACGAGGGGTTTGAACGGTGTAACCTCCTACACTGTGTGTCGCCATTTTTTGAGCTAACACACAGTGTAGTAGGTTTACATACAGTAGTAAACACACACAAACACGGAACATACATTGAAATCTCTTACCTGCTCCTGCCGCCGCGGCTCCCTCCGGCCCGTCCGCTCCGTCTGCTGCCGCTGGTCCAAGTGCACAAGTCCGGAAGCCGCGACCGGAAGTAGTAATATTACTGTCTGGCCGCGACTTCCGGTCCACAGGAAAATGGCGCCGGACGGCGCCAATTTCAAATTGGACTGTGTGGGAGCGGCGCATGCGCAGTTCCCACACAGACGCCGTACACACAAGTGAATGGGACGGGAGCCGTTCGCAGTCCCTATGGGACTGTGGCTGCCGTATTCCATGTCTGTATGTGTCGTTAATCGACACATACAGAAATGGAACAAAAAATGGCAGCCCCCATAGGGAAGAAAAAGTGTAAAAATAAGAAAAAGTAAAACACAAACACACAAATAAATATAAACGTTTTTAATAAAGCACTAACATCTTTAACATATAAAAAAATAATTTGTGATGACACTGTTCCTTTAAGACAAAACTTAAGGCAGAAAGACCCACAAACAAGCAACAACTGAAGACAGCCGCAGTAAAAGACGGGCAAAGCATCACAAAGGAGGAAACCTAGTGTTTGGTGATGTCCATGGGTTCCAGACTTCAGGCAGTCATTTCCTGCAAAGGATTCTCTACAAAGTAATAATAAAAAAACATTTTATTTATGGTAATGTTAATTTGTCCAATTACTTTTGAGCCCCTAAAATGAGCCGGCTGTGTAGAAAAATGGCTGCAATTCCTAAATGTTTCACATGATATTTTTGTTAAACCCCTTGAATTAAACCTGAAAGTCTACACTTCAATAGCATCTCAGTTGTTTAACCCCCTTCAGGACTGAGCCTGTTTTGGTCTTCAGGAGGAAGCCGATTTTTCAAATCTGACGTGTCACTTTATGTGGTAATAACTTGGGAATGCTTTTACCTATCTAAGTGATTCTGAGATTGTTTTCTTGTGACATATTGTACTTTGTTAGTGAAAAAATTTGGTCGATAAATTCAATATTTATTTGTAAAAAACACCAAGATTTGGAGAAAATGTGCAATGTGCATAAACAGATAGTAATACCACACAAAATAGTTACTAGCTTACATTTCCCATATGTCTACTTTATGTTTGCACTGTTTTTTGAACATTCTTTTATTTTTCTAGGACGTTACAAGGCTTAGAACTTTAGCAGCGATTTCTCATACACCGTGTTCCAAATTATTATGCACATTGGATTTAAGTGTCATAAACATTTAATTATTAGTTTTTCAATGAAACTCATGGATGGTATTGTGTCTTAGGGCTCTTTGGATCATTGTAATCAATCTCAGACACCTGTGATAATTAGTTTGCCAGGTGTGCCCAATCAAAGGAAAACTACTTAAGAAGGACGTTCCACATTATTAAGCAGGCCACAGGTTTCAAGCAATATGGGAAAGAAAAAGGATCTCTCTGCTGCCGAAAAGCGTGAAATAGTGCAATACCTTGGACAAGGTATGAAAACATAGCATGTTTCAAGAAAACGTAAGCGTGATCATCGTACTGTGAAAAGATTTGTGGCTGATTCAGAGCACAGATGGGTTTGTTCAGATAAAGGCATAATGAGGAAGGTTTCTGCCAGACAAATTAATAAGATTAGGAGAGCAGCTGCTAAAATGCCATTGCAAAGCAGCAAACAGGTATTTGAAGCCGCTGGTGCCTGTAGAGTCCCGCGAACCTCAAGGTTTCAATAAAATTTGCATTATACTCCAACGGTTGATGTCTTGAAGATTATACTGACTGTCATTTGCATCGACTATTTAGGAAAATCAGCGAAAAACTAACATTTGCATAATAATTTGGAATGCGGTATATTTTCAAGAAAATTTTAAAAAGCTATTTGTTCAGGGACCAGTTCAGTTCTGAAGTGGCTTTGGGGCCTTATATATTAGAAAGTCCCCATAAATCACCCCATTTTGAAAACTGCACCCTCAAATTATTCAAAACAGCATTCAGAAAGTGTTTTAACCCTTTAGGCGTTTCACAGTAATTAAAGCAAAGTAGAGGTGAAATTTACAAATGTCATTGTTTTTTTGCCAAAATTAATTTGTAATAAAAATATTTCTGTACCACCGAAGGTTTTACCCAAGAAATGCAACTCAATATTTATTGCCCAGATTCTGCAGTTGTTAGAAATATGCC
This sequence comes from Rhinoderma darwinii, assembly GCF_050947455.1. Taxonomy (NCBI): domain Eukaryota; kingdom Metazoa; phylum Chordata; class Amphibia; order Anura; family Rhinodermatidae; genus Rhinoderma; species Rhinoderma darwinii. Next base: position 328,280,878 of record NC_134689.1, read on the forward strand.
ACATGTGGCTGTAGTGGGCTACTTGACTGAAACACAGGCCACAGAAGCAAAGGAGCACCCAATGGATTTTGGGCCCTTCTTTTTTTTTTAGAATATATTTTAGGCACCATGTCAGGTTTGAAGTGGTCTTGTAGGGCCAAAACAGTAAAGACCCCCAAAAGTGACCCCATTTTGGAAACTACACCCCTCACAGAATTTATCTAGCGGTATAGTTAGCATTTTTAACCCACAGTTTTTTTGCTAAATTTATTTGAATTAGTACTTGAAGATGAAAATCTACTTTTTTTCAGAAAAAACTTAGAATTTTTTAATTTTTACAAGGAATAAAGGAGAAAAAACAGCCTAACATATGTAAAGCAATTTCACCCGATTATAGCAATACCCCATATGTGGTAATAAACTGCTGTTTAGACCCACAGCAGGGCTCAGAAGGGAAGGAGCACCATTTGGATTTTGGATTTCTGATTTTGCTGGAATAGTTTTCAGTGTCGTGTCGCGTTTGCAATGCACTGGAGGGACAAAAACAGTGGAAACCCCCCAAAAGTTACACCATTTTGGAAACTACACCCCTCAAGGAATTTTGCTAGGGGTAAAGTTAGCATTTTGACCCCACAGTTGTTTTGCTGAATTCATTGGAATTAGTCTGTAAAGGTAAAAATCTACTTTTTTTCTGAAAAAACTTAGCCATTTTTAATTTTTACAAGGAATAAAGGCAAAAAAGCACCCCAACATTACATAGTTACATAGTTAGTACGGCTGAAAAAAGACACATGTCCATCAAGTTCTCCCGAATTTCTTATGGAAGTACGCCATATGTGGTAATAAACTGCTGTTTGGATCCACAGCAGGGCTTAGAAGGGAAGGAGCGCTATTTGGCTTTTGGAGCTCAAATTTAGTTGAAATGGTTTTCAGGTGCCATGTCGCATTTGCAAAGCCCCTGAGATGCAAAAACAGTGGAAACGACACAAAAGTGACCCCATTTGGGAAACTACACCACTTAAGGAATCTATCTAGGGGTATAGTGAGCATTTCAACCCCACAGGTCTTTTGCAGAATTTATTTTAATTAGGCCGTGAAAATGAATATCAACATTATTTCCACTAAAATTTTGAAATGTTTCAATTTCACAAAGGATAAAGGAGGAAAAAGCACCCAAAAATTTGTAAAGCTATTTCCCCTGAGTATGGTAATACCCCACATGTGGTTATAAATGTTTTTTCATTGGAAAGTAATTAACCCTTTCCGGACTGAACCAAGAGCAATAACTGTTTTTATTTTTCCGTCAGTAGAGTGGTGTGAGGGCTTATTTTTTGAGGGATGAGCTGTAGTTTTTATTGGTACAATTTTTTGGTACATAAGACTTTTTGAGCACTTTTTATTACATTTTTGGTAGAGCCAAGGTGACCAAAAAACTGCAATTTTGCAGTTTTAAATGCTTTATTTTTCACAGCGTTCACCGTGCGAGTTAAATAATGGTATATTGTAATAGTTTAGACTTTTACAGAAACAGCGATACCAATTTTGTGTATTGTTTTTATTTTTTTACATTACTTTAAATATTTTTATTTTTTTTTCACTAATAATAACTATTTACTTTTGTTTTTACAAATTTTATTAGTCCCACTAAGGAACTTGAACCAGCAATCAGTAGATAGCTGGTACAATACACTACAATATTAATGTATTGCAGTATATTGTCATTTTTATAGGCTCCTGTAACAGCGCGATCGCTGTTCCTGTCCGTTCGTCCCAGGGGGCAGCTATAATACACAGCTGACACCCGCAGCACATGGCGCTGGCTCAGAGCGTGAGCCCGCGCCATACATCACCCCCCACACCACGACATGCTATTAATTCGTGGTGCGCGAAGGGGTTAATTCGCAGCTGATGTTGCAGAGTGAAAATTTAAATTTTCCATTGATATTCCATTTTAGTGCACTATATGTTATGCCCAGTTTGTGCCACTGAAGACAAATTCCTCATAAAATATTAACCGGGTTCTCCCGGGTATGGCGATGCCATATCGGTGGACGTAAACTGCTGTTTGGGCACGCTGCAGGTCTGAGAAGGGAAGGAGCAGCATTTGGCTTTTGGAGCGCACATTTAGCTTGGTAGTTTGGCGTTTTGCTGCTATTTCAATTTATAATGTGGGGGCATATGTAAACTGGGATAATCTGTAGTTTTCATTGGTACCATTTTGGGGTAAAAAATTTTTAATCTCTTTTTATTCCATTTTTTGGCAAGCAAGGTGACCAAAAACCATAAATTCTGACAATGTTTTTTATTCTTTTTTTTTGGGCATTCACCTTGGGCTATAAATGACCATTATATTTTATTCTGCGGGTCGGTACGATTACGGTGATACCAAATGTATATATTTTTTTTATGTTTTGCAGCGTTTGCGCAATAAAATCACTTATTTATAAAATAAATAATTTTTTGTGTCCCCATATTCTGAGAGCTATAACTTTTTTATTTTTCAGTCAAAAAAGCTGTGTAAGGGCTTGTTTTTTGCGGGACAGTTGTAGTTTTTATTGGTACTATTTTGGCGTACATGCGACTTTTTGATCACTTTTTAATGTATATTTTGGGAGGAGTGGTGACCAAAAAATAGTGATTCTAGCATTGTTTTTTTTACTTATTTTTTTTGCGGTGTTCACCGTGCGGGAAAAATAATAATATAGTTTTATTGCTGGGGTCGTTATGAACACGTTGATAGCAAATATGTGTACTTTTTTTTTTAACGTGTACATTTTTTTCCTATGATTAAAGACTTATTATAGGAAAAAAAGCATTTTTTGTTTATGTAAGTTATAACTTTTATTTTTACACTTTTTTTAAAAACATTTTTATTATCTTTTTTTTATTTTTTTTATTTGTCCCATTAGGGGACGTTTAGACTTGCAGCTCTGATTGCTGCTAGAACACATTACACTACCTACGTAGTGTAATGTATTCTAACTGTCATTGTGACGTGACAGTCACTCTGACAGGAAGTCTATGAGGACCAGCCACTGTACATGCCAGCCTGGAGGCCTTTGTCTGGCATCCGGTTGCTGTGACAAGGATCGCCAGCAAATGCATGTGGGGGCTGCCGATCTGCTCCAAACCTCTTAAATGCGGCAATCGCAAACGACCGCAGCATCGAAGGGGTTAATTGCCAATTTCAGCGGCGATGAGCCGCTGATCGGCAACACGGAGAGCAGGGCAGACACCCTGCACAGTTAACCGCCGCAGGTGCGGGAAGGGGTTATTTGCAAATCCAATGTGGTGGAATGCAGAGCCCAAATCCTGAAGATTGTGTCATTGTCTATATAATTGTGGACCTAACTGTGTGTGTGTGTATATATATATATATATATATATATATATATATATATATATATATTTATATACGCTGTATATACCTAGTCTGAGACGACTTCACTTGAATTCCTTATCTGGCTTCTTCACACATGCTCCCATGTATCACGACCCACTGATCATGGGAAGTGTTCCTGTTGGTGTGTTGATGAAATGGGTAAAGGTTGAAATGGGTAAAGGTAGCAGTGGAGCTGGGAGAAGGTCAGCGAGAATCGGGGGATATTAGTGGAGAATAGGTCTAATAGAACTACTCTGTATTATGAACACCTTTAATTTAGCCCTAAGCATTGTCTTTTTCAGTCAATAATTGCTTAGTGAGTAGAAATGCACTAGGAGAGGATGAATACTGCATGATTTATGCTGTAAAATAGCGGAAAGATGGTAGAAATAGAACTAAAGGATAGAGTTGTGACTGGGATCCTTTTGGAACTCGCTATGGGAAGTCTGAGCTCTTCTACACCTTGCCTTCAATGGATATTTACATTTCCTACATGTAACCTTATTTGTTAAGTATTTGTCCAAGAAATGTTTCAGTTCTCTGGCCAGATAAATATTATACCAGGCTGAATGCATCCATACCTACCAGAGCTCCTCATTTCCTTACACCAAGGGTAGAATGTACAGTTTATTGTAGTGATCCAAAGCCTTCAGAGATAGACAGTCCCAATACAGTCCTGCCCATCGTTCTGGAAAACTCAAATACATCTCTGATTGGACCAGTATGATACAGGCCTATATGCTGCAGACATTCGAGGGCACACACATAATATATTAAATATTACTGTATTGATATTTAGTAGCCAAGATACATAAATATTGTTTTGCCCACAAATGACATTAAGGTAGATTGATTAGGACTGAGGTTCTGTTCCAGGGTACACAGATGGAATTTTAAGTGTAAATTGAGCCATAGCTCCTAGCAAAGCACACCCATGTTGGGTAATATGGTTTAGAATACAGAATCATGCCAGGTTGTGCTTAGCGCTGTGTGATGGCCAAACAAGACTCATCCTTTTCTCATAGTAAATGACAGGAGACTACTACACGATACTGCAACATTGTCACTGTCGCCACTTCTAAATCTTCTGGGTAACCATTCAAACATCTGTTCATTAGTTTTTTTTTAACATGAGTAAAACCATGGAAAACTAGGACAGTGTGAAGATAAATGGTACATTGTTTAAATCAGCATAGGGTAATACTGTATATTGTAGCAACATCTGAAGTATAAACTTTGCTTTATTCCTGCCAGGTGGGCGAAACCATTGGCATTTCAGAGGAGATAATGGGCCTTACTATACTCGCTGCTGGCACCTCAATACCAGATCTCATCACCAGTGTGATTGTGGCCAGGAAGGGACTGGGAGACATGGCTGTCTCTAGCTCTGTAGGAAGCAACATCTTTGACATCACTGTAGGGTGAGTATTTGGAATAAGAATGCTGAATGTTGTGTCCAACTCTAATAACAATACACCCATATGCTTTAAGTTCTAACTAGAGACTCTCCAACTATAGATCACACAAGGGATAAGATGGTAATGAATCCCAAATATCTCATCATTATAATCCATTTTACTAATTAGGATGCTTTTTGGCAATCAGCTTGTTTTGCCAGGGGAACAGGGTTGCCAACCACCAATTTTTTTTTTTCCGGACGCGTTGGCCCAAAATCACAGACAGACAGAATTTTTTACGGACGGTTTAGAAAATTGAGAATAATGTTTCTCGAATTTAAAACATTAACATAACCAGATTTGCAATTTTAATTGTGAGTTAGAAAGTTATAATAGTTAAAATCATAATAATTCGGTCAGGTCAACTCAGTCTTCATTTTTACTAATGTTCTGGTTCAGTTCAAGACTGCAGCACTAAAACTTGCAGACAAGACGCACTCAGCTCTACGAATATTGGTGCAATTTATAAAGAGGGTGCGACATGGATCACAAGATTCATAGCTACATACTACATATACACGCACTGCACACACACTACATATACACGCTGCACACATACATACTGCACACACTACATATACACGCACAGCACACACACTACACACATACATACTGCACACACTACATCTACACACACTACATATACAGTGAAGGAAATAAGTATTTGATCCCTTGTTGATTTTGTAAGTTTGCCCACTGTCAAAGACATGAACAGTCTAGAATTTTTAGGCTAGGTTAATTTTACCAGTGAGAGATAGATTATATTTTTAAAAAAAACAGAAAATCACATAGTCAAAATTATATATATTTATTTGCATTGTGCACAAAGAAATAAGTATTTGATCCCCTACCAACCATTAAGAGTTCAGCCTCCTCCAGACCAGTTACACGCTCCAAATCAACTTGGACCCTGCATTAAAGACAGCTGTCTTAAATGGTCACCTGTATAAAAGACTCCTTTCCACAGACTCAATGAATCAGTCTGACTCTAAGCTCTACAACATGGGCAAGACCAAAGAGCTTTCTAAGGATGTCAGGGACAAGATCATAGACCTGCACAAGGCTGGAATGGGCTACAAAACCATAAGTAAGACGCTGGGTGAGAAGGAGACAACTGTTGGTGCAATAGTAAGAAAATGGAAGACATACAAAATGACTGTCAATCGACATCGATCTGGGGCTCCATGCAAAATCTCACCTCGTGGGGTATCCTTGATCCTGAGGAAGGTGAGAGCTCAGCTGAAAACTACACGGGGGGAACTTGTTAATGATCTCAAGGCAGCTGGGACCACAGTCACCAAGAAAACCATTGGTAACACATTACGCCGTAATGGATTAAAATCCTGCAGTGCTCGCAAGGTCCCCCTGCTCAAGAAGGCACATGTACAAGCCAGTCTGAAGTTTGCAAATGAACATCTGGATGATTCTGAGAGTGATTGGGAGAAGGTGCTGTGGTCAGATGAGACTAAAATGTAGCTCTTTGGCATTAACTCAACTCGCCGTGTTTGGAGGAAGAGAAATGCTGCCTATGACACAAAAAACACCGTCCCCACTGTCAAGCATGGAGGTGGAAACATTATGTTTTGGGGATGTTTCTCTGCTAAGGGCACAGGACTACTTCACCGCATCAATGGGAGAATGGATGGAGCCATGTACCGTCAAATCCTGAGTGACAACCTCCTTCCCTCCACCAGGACATTAAAAATGGCTCGTGGCTGGGTCTTCTAGCACGACAATGACCCGAAACATACAGCCAAGGCAACAAAGGAGTGCCTCAAAAAGAAGCACATTAAGGTCATGGAGTGGCCTAGCCAGTCTCCAGACCTTAAAGGGAACCTGTCACCAGCATTTCACCTATTACACCAGCAATACCAGGTGGTAGTGGGTGAAAAATCATTTCTATATAACCTATAATTGTCTTCTTAGTCAGCTCTGTACCTTTAGTATTCAGTTTTTTTGTGTTCCCGCACCATATGCTAATGAGCATAAAAGAGTCATATCTTTGTTTGAAAAGAGTCAAATCTTTGTTTGAAAAGTCAGATCTTCATTCCTCAAGTCTTTCCGAGTTGACCCCGCCTCCTTACTTTTGATTGACAGCTCCTCGCCTTCCCCCAGCACACACGAAATCCTGCGCTTGTGAATTGATGTCCTCTTCTGGGGTGTGCGTACAACGGGACACCGGATTATTACGATAAAAGGCGCAAAATGTTTGCAGACCGTTATTTACAGTCGGAGGAGGAGTTTAGGAGAGGGGATAACGGCAATGAACTTTTGATAGCAGCGGCCAGTGAGGGATAAGTAAAGTTCAACAGGTGAAATGCTGGTGACAGGTTCCCTTTAATCCCAAAGAAAACTTATGGAGGGAGCTGAAGATCCGAGTTGCCAAGCGACAGCCTCGAAATCTTAATGATTTACAGATGATCTGCAAAGAGGAGTGGGCCAAAATTCCATCTAACATGTGTGCAAACCTCATCATCAACTACAAAAAACGTCTGACTGCTGTGCTTGCCAACACGGGTTTTGCCACCAAGTATTAAGTCTTGTTTGCCAAAGGGATCAAATACTTATTTCTCTGTGCACAATGCAAATAAATATATATAATTTTGACAATGTGATTTTCTGTTATTTTTTTATTTTATATAATCTATCTCTCACTGGTAAAATTAACCTAGCCTAAAAATTCTAGACTGTTCATGTCTTTGACAGTGGGCAAACTTACAAAATCAGCAAGGGATCAAATACTTATTTCCTTCACTGTACACACTGCACAGACACTACATATACATACTGCACACATACTGCACACACTACATCTACACACACTACATATACACACTGCACACATACATACTGCACACAATACATCTACACACACTGCACATTCTGCATATACACACTGCACACACTACATATACACACTGAACACATACCTGCATACATACATGCATACATACTGCACACACTACATATACACACACTGCTCACATACATACATACATACATACATACATACATACATACATACATACATATACACAATGCACACAAACTACATATACACACACTGAACACACACTATATATACACACAATGCACACATACACACACTGCACACATACATACTGCACAGACTACTTATATACACTACACACATACATACATACATATATACACAATGCACACATACTACATATACACACACTGCACACATACTACATATAGATGCACTATACACACTACATATACACACACTGCACACATACATATCCGGAATGCACACATATTACATACATACATACACACACACACACACACACACACACACACACACTGCACACACACTACATATACAGATGTAGCCGTCTTTATCTTGACTTTTAACGCATTTAATACACAGTGGCAACATTCTTTATCTTGACTTTTTCAATGACTTTTCAATGGCTTTTGCTGTGTGATATCATGCTGCAGAAAGTTATCAGAGTCAAGATAAAGATAGCTACATCCATACACACACTGCACACATACTACATATACACACACTGCACACATACTACGTATAAACATACTACATATACACACATACTATGTATACACACACTGCACACATACACACACTGCACACATACTACATATACACATACTACGTATACATACACTGGACACATACTACATATACACACACTGCACACATACTACGTATATACACACAGTGCACACATACTCTGTATACACACACTCTGTATACACACACTGCACACATACTACGTGCATATACACGTGCGTACGTACTGCATATAAACGTACATATAGAGCCATTACACACACACACACACACCACATACATACATACATACATACATACATACATACAGACACACAGTAATTGCACACTCCATGGACCTCTTTGTTTTTAGATACATTACATAGTTACATAGTTACATAGTATGGTTCAAAAAAGACACATGTCCATCAAGTTCAACTAAGGGATGGGAAAAGGGATGGGAAAAATTTCTACACATAGGAGCTAATATTTTTTTGTTCTAGGAAATTATCTAAGCCTTTTTTAAAGCCATCTACTGTCCCTGCTGTGACGAGCTCCTGCGGTAGACTAGTCCATAGATTCACAGTTCTCACAGTAAAGAAGGCTTGTCGCCTCTGCAGGTTGAACCTTTTTTTCTCCAGACGGAGGGAGTGCCCCCTTGTTTTTTTAGGGTGTTGTACATGGAACAGGATTTCCCCATATTTTTTGTATGTGCCATTAATATATTTATAGAAATTAATCATGTCCCCCTTAGTCGTCTTTTTTCAAGGCTAAATAGGTTTAATTACTTTAATCTTTCCTCATAACTTAGATTCTCCATGCCCCTTATTAGCTTCGTTGCTCTTCTTTGTATTTTTTCCAACTCCAGGGCATCCTTTCTATGAACTGGAGCCCATAACTGAACTGCATATTCTAGATGAGGCCTCGCTAATGCTTTGTAAAGTGGTAATATTATATCCCTGTCCCGCGAGTCCATGCCTCTTTTAATACACGACAATATCTTGCTGGCCTTTGAAGCAGCTGATTGACATTGCATGCTGTTATTTAGTTTATGATCTACAAGTACACCCAGATCCTTCTCAACAAGTGACTCCCCCAGTGTAGCTCCCCCTAGGACATATAATGCATGCAGGTTGTTCGTACCCAGGTGCATAACTTTACATTTATCTACATTAAACCTCATTTGCCAACTGGATGCCCAAACACTTAGTTTACTTATATCCGCTTGCAATTCATGAACATCTTCCATAGACTGATCTATATTACATAGCTTGGTGTCATGTGCAAAAATAGAAATAGTGCTATTAATCCCATCCTCTATATCATTAATAAATAAGTTGAATAATAGTGGTCCCAGCACTGAACCCTGGGGTACACCACTTATAACCGGGGACCATTCAGAGTAGTAATCATTGACCACAACTCTCTGGATAATGTCCTTGAGCCAATTCTCAATCCAATTACAAACTATACCATCTAAACCTATAGTCCTTAATTTACCCATTAGACGTCTATAAGGGACAGTGTCAAATGCCTGTGCAAAGTGCAAAAACACTATATCCAGAACGGCCCCTCTGTCTAGGCTTCTGCTCACCTCTTCATAAAAACAAATCAGGTTGGTTTGACAGCTTCTGGCCTTAGTAAAACCGTGCTGGCTGTCACTTATATAATACTATGTTTTGTCACATATGCCTGCATATAGTCCCTCAATAGCCCCTCAAACATTTTCCCCAAAATGGATGTTAACTTTAATGGTCTATAATTACCCGGTACTAGGAAAAAAAGCAAAAAGGGAGACACGGCGCCAAGTAGCGTGATCAATAGTATAAGGAGCAAAAAAACGGTACATAAATGCTCACCTGTTCAGTGGCAAATTACCGGCATGTAATTTGTATCAATAAGCTGCTGCCAATCCCAGACGCAATCCCCGTGGAGATGCCAAAGTAATATTGAAGTAAGAGAAAAAACGGGATAAACGGCGCTGCTTATAAAGGTACGGTTTATTAGAAGGATGCTACGCGTTTCGGCGCCGGACCGGCGTCTTCATCAGGCATGTCGCAGGGTTAAAAACCACATGTATATATACCAAATACCATAGGGTAAATTACAAACTGATTGGACCAGTTCAGACCAGTCTCCTGGCCAAAAACCGCCAAAAACAGCAGGTCAAAGTTCAGAAGTTGATACAAATAAAGAGAGAGAAAAAAAAAAAAAAAAAAAAAGGAAATGCAATATGCAAACATATAATAAGGAAATAACAATATATGACAAGGGTGATTCGATAACAGACATGGATGATTAAATAGGTATATTAAAACTAAGACAGATGTTTGTAAAAGCCTGTCTCGAAATGCCGAACTACAGAGAGGATAAATACAAATCAGAGTGAACTACCAGCTAGTTTACGATAATAGAAATAAAAAATATATATATAATTATAATAGAAACATTGCTGAAGTACATACGTGATGGTAGTTTAAGAAAAGGGCAGCGGCCGTTGTATGTTGCCAGGAAACACATACACAATACAATCCGGAAGAGGTAAAGCGGTCTCAATGGAACGCATGGTGGAACGTTGTCAGGGAAACCACTGACAACAGACAACAAAAATCCCGGAAGTGAAGCACAGTGATACGCATAATGGACCGCAGATACGGGCGATATGCTGGGATTATAAAAACACGAACTATAAATAATAATTAATAACATTATTATAGAGCGTAAAGAAATATATATATATAAAAAAATATATAGTATGAACTAGCCTCAGCTAATAAAATTCACATAAAATGTTAGGGTAAAATTACATAGCACAATGATAATGATACTTACAACAAAACTGCATAAATGAAGATAGAAGGGTTATTGTAAAATAGTAACATAACGCTTATGAGGAACAAAATCTAAAAGCAAGGTTAAATTAATCGTCAAGACTTCTATATCATTAATCCAATACGGAAATATGGTTAAAAAAGCAAGGTCAACAGTTATATAAACATAAACATAAGATCATTAATCCAATGCGGACTCTGTAATATCGTTAAGACCATTGGGGTATAACGTTCCCAATTTATATATCCAGAAATTTTCCCTTTGTTTTAATCTGGTAAATCTATCGGGTATATCGATAGGTATTCTCTCTATAGGAGTTACAGTAATAGCGCCAAAGTTACAGTTATGTACAGTGGCACAATGGCGAGATACACTATGTTTAACGAAACCAGTCCTAACATTAAATCTATGCTTATTGATCCTATTTCTAAGGGTTTGGGTGGTACGACCCACGTATTGACGGTCACATGTGCATTGTAATAGGTATATAACATAGTCGCTCCCGCAGTTGAGGAAGTTTTTAATCGGGAAACTTTCCTTGGTATTTACCGATATAAAATTAGTTATTTTGTTCGCAATATTGGGACAACAGAGGCATCTTGGTTTGCCGCAACGATATGAGCCATTAGATGTTAGAATTGTTTTATGAGGGTCACAATTAATTTTCCGTAATCTACTAGGTGCAATTAAATTCCTCAATGTTTTAGCCCTTCTATAAGTGATCTTGGGTCTAGTGGGAATAATACTTTTCATATATTGGTCGTTCTTAAGGATATGCCAATGTTTATTAATTGTTGAACTAATTAATTTGCTTCCTTTGTTAAAAGTAGTAATAAAATTGCAATTAAAATCTGTGGATTTCTCTATACAAGCACTCGGATTAATGCAATCTAATTGTGTTAATGCCTTTGCTCTCGATTCTGCTCCCATAATCAGGCTTGCTGGGAAGTTTTTTTGTTTAAACCTTCTTTTTAATAAATTACATTCAGTCGAGAAATCTTTGTCATTAGTGCAGTTTTTTCTTATCCGTCTGAATTGGCCAAAGGGTAAGTTTTTTAGCCAAGGTTGGTAATGTGCACTTTTAAAATCCAAGTAGCTATTCACATCAACTCCTTTAAAATGTGTTTTAGTACTAATGAGGTGACCATTTTTCATAATTGTAAGATCTAAAAAATCAATGTATTCACGGGAAGATGTGTGTGTAAAGGAGATACCATAACTGTTATCATTAAGATGCTCGATAAAATCTGAAATAACTGTCGCCTCACCTTTGATAATAAAAAAGAGGTCATCGATATACCGTTTATAAAATATAATATTGTCCCTAAATTTATCATTACCATAAATATAAAAATCTTCAAAGGCCCCCATGTACAGATTGGCGTACGATGGGGCAAATCTCGACCCCATCGCACAGCCCTTTAACTGCCTATAAAAGCTCCCTTCAAATGTGAACACATTGTGTTGAAGTATAAAATCAATGCACTCCATTAAAAAATTGACCTGGTTGTTTGGTAATCGCGGATCAGACATTAGGTAGGTTTGTGATGCCTGCATACCAAGGTCATGGGGGATGTTCGTGTATAATGATGAAACATCTGCTGTTAAAAACCAAAGATCCGTAAAATCATGAATGGTTTGTAAGTGGTACAGCTCTCTAATTAGATCAGTTGAGTCTATAAGATGAGATGGTAATTTAGACACATGTGTCTGGAGATGAATATCTATAAAGTGGGATAGATTACTTGTAAGGGACCCTATTCCAGATATGATGGGTCTACCAGGGGGATTAGATAGGGATTTATGAACCTTAGGTAAGTGGTAGAGGAACGGTGTGGTAGGAAATGGAACAGTTAAAAATAATTTTTCTTTTTTATTTAAAATCTGATCCCTGAAAGCGGTTTCAATAAGATTTTTATATTTAGTTTGAAACAAGGGTATTGGGTTACATTGGAGTTTCTCATAGTAATTAGTATCGGACAGCAATCTATAGGCCTCATTGGTATAATCCAAACGATCCTGGATGATAATCCCACCACCTTTATCTGCGGACCGTATAACAATTTGGTGGTTCTTTTGGAGATTCTTTAATGAAATACGCTCAGATCGCGTAAGGTTATCCAGAGAATGTATGGGTTGTTCTATTGTTTTAAGATCATTACTGACCAGGTTATAAAAAGTTTCAAGAGCTGGTCCACGGTGGTGGAGGGGATAAAACGTAGATCTAGGCCGAACGTCTACACTGATGGGTTTAGGACAATGGGGGGATAGGACCATTTGGTGTGGGAGCTCAGGTAGAGAATTTTTGGGTATTAGTGCAAAATGTCGCAGGAGTGTTAGTTTACGCATAAACCTATTAAGGTCCATAAAAATTTCGAAGCCATCGGCAGAGGTAGTAGGGCAAAAAGAAAGGCCCTTGGACAGTAAACTTGTTTCATCAGTATTAAGATTATATTTGGATAGATTGAACAATTTTATTGTTTCTGTCTGTGCTTTTTTGGAAGCAGGGAGGGGCTTGTGTCTGCCCCCTCTACATCCTCTGGTTCTTCCTCCAGTTTTCTTTTTATTGTAATCTTTTGTATCCTTGGAAAAAAGGCAGTGATGGTTTGGGATTTTGGACTTTTTAAAAAAGGCAGAAGAATATCTTGTCATCGGGATATCGGAGTGATCGGGGGTCGGGTGAACTGCGATGGGAGTCCTAAAAAAGACACAGTTCCCAGGGTATTATCAAAAATAGGTTCTAAACCATCCGTGGTCATGTTCAGTGGGTATGTCCTCGTATGTCGATTGTCCAAAGGGACCGGATTGTCGTGTACAGAAATGTTCAGCAAGCATGATGGGAGGGGTGATGCTACATCAACATCAATAGAATCATTAAATACAGGGGATTCAAAAAATAAATCAGAGGTAAGACTAGGCGGAGTGTCAGGGATGAGGTTAAATAATTTAAGATGAGCATCCAAATTTGTGGACTTGAATGCATGTTGAGGTATTTGTCCCAATAGGTTATTATTTTTGGACATATTTTTAGTATTTGTGGTAGTAGGATTCATAGGAGCTATGCAATTAGTGGGATTGGGATATTGGGACAATGCATGGCCGGTAGGAATCTGGGCCGGTACAGACTTATGAATGAGGGCCATGGGAATGGTGTGATTACATGTGCCATTATTTTTATTCAGATTGACTACAGGGGTGGGTGTATTCAAATTAATGCTAAGGTTAGTTGTAGATGTCTCGTCTCTAATTAGGCCATGTTTTGATTTAAAACGTTTGCGGGAATATGATAAATTAATACGGGGAGTATCAGGTTTATTTCTAAAATTATTATTATAACGGTCCATGAGCGGACGTATGGTGGGAGGGGGTTTAGATGTCCAGTCCCCCAACTTGTTGTCAACATAATCATCTCTATCACGTTTGAGTTTTTTCATTTTTCTGCTAATGGTTTCTTTTTCAAATATATGCAGACGTTCAATAGTAGATAATTCCAGTTTTTTGTAATCTGGAAAATCAGAAAAACAATATAACTGCTCACTCAGGTCCTCTATAGTTCTAGACAGACCAGCACAAATGTCAGATCTTTTTTTGTGCAGACATTTGATAAGCCCTGCATTGCTCAATTCCAGAGCTTTAACCCATTCAATAAAGAAATCTTCATCATTTAGATACGGGGTATTGAAATAGACCCTGAGGCCCCTAGGGGCTATTTTTTCTGACAGATACATGTCCAAAAAACGACAGTCAATGCATAGGAAGGATTCCTCTTTCAATAGATCCTCCAATTGTAGAAACAAGTTAGTCATTTTCTTCATTTCCTCAATATTGGTGGGGTTATTTACAGGCACAGTCCCATCCCCATGGGAGTCCATGGATGTCAATTGTGTGAAAGGACAATCACGAGTGGTAGCTCTTTCTCTGATGAAATCCATCACAGAAAAAAGGTATTCGTTGTTAATCGGAGTAGTGGTTGAAGGCAAAACCGGAGTAGTAGTTGAAGGTAGAATAGAGGCTGCCAGTGTCAGAGGGTCTCCAGCACGGTTATCCTTAAATTCATACGGGGCAAGAGTGCACGGAGTACCTCATAAAGCGGGATCCAAGCCACCCAGGTGGGGTATGAGCAATGGCCCGAAAATTAGTACTAGGAAAAAAAGCAAAAAGGGAGACACGGCGCCAAGTAGCGTGATCAATAGTATAAGGAGCAAAAAAACGGTACATAAATGCTCACCTGTTCAGTGGCAAATTACCGGCATGTAATTTGTATCAATAAGCTGCTGCCAATCCCAGACGCAATCCCCGTGGAGATGCCAAAGTAATATTGAAGTAAGAGAAAAAACGGGATAAACGGCGCTGCTTATAAAGGTACGGTTTAGAAAAAACGGATAAGAAAAAACTGCACTAATGACAAAGATTTCTCGACTGAATGTAATTTATTAAAAAGAAGGTTTAAACAAAAAAACTTCCCAGCAAGCCTGATTATGGGAGCAGAATCGAGAGCAAAGGCATTAACACAATTAGATTGCATTAATCCGAGTGCTTGTATAGAGAAATCCACAGATTTTAATTGCAATTTTATTACTACTTTTAACAAAGGAAGCAAATTAATTAGTTCAACAATTAATAAACATTGGCATATCCTTAAGAACGACCAATATATGAAAAGTATTATTCCCACTAGACCCAAGATCACTTATAGAAGGGCTAAAACATTGAGGAATTTAATTGCACCTAGTAGATTACGGAAAATTAATTGTGACCCTCATAAAACAATTCTAACATCTAATGGCTCATATCGTTGCGGCAAACCAAGATGCCTCTGTTGTCCCAATATTGCGAACAAAATAACTAATTTTATATCGGTAAATACCAAGGAAAGTTTCCCGATTAAAAACTTCCTCAACTGCGGGAGCGACTATGTTATATACCTATTACAATGCACATGTGACCGTCAATACGTGGGTCGTACCACCCAAACCCTTAGAAATAGGATCAATAAGCATAGATTTAATGTTAGGACTGGTTTCGTTAAACATAGTGTATCTCGCCATTGTGCCACTGTACATAACTGTAACTTTGGCGCTATTACTGTAACTCCTATAGAGAGAATACCTATCGATATACCCGATAGATTTACCAGATTAAAACAAAGGGAAAATTTCTGGATATATAAATTGGGAACGTTATACCCCAATGGTCTTAACGATATTACAGAGTCCGCATTGGATTAATGATCTTATGTTTATGTTTATATAACTGTTGACCTTGCTTTTTTAACCATATTTCCGTATTGGATTAATGATATAGAAGTCTTGACGATTAATTTAACCTTGCTTTTAGATTTTGTTCCTCATAAGCGTTATGTTACTATTTTACAATAACCCTTCTATCTTCATTTATGCCGTTTTGTTGTAAGTATCATTATCATTGTGCTATGTAATTTTACCCTAACATTTTATGTGAATTTTATTAGCTGAGGCTAGTTCATACTATATATTTTTTTATATATATATATTTCTTTACGCTCTATAATAATGTTATTAATTATTATTTATAGTTCGTGTTTTTATAATCCCAGCATATCGCCCGTATCTGCGGTCCATTATGCGTATCACTGTGCTTCACTTCCGGGATTTTTGTTGTCTGTTGTCAGTGGTTTCCCTGACAACGTTCCACCATGCGTTCCATTGAGACCGCTTTACCTCTTCCGGATTGTATTGTGTATGTGTTTCCTGGCAACATACAACGGCCGCTGCCCTTTTCTTAAACTACCATCACGTATGTACTTCAGCAATGTTTCTATTATAATTATATATATATTTTTTATTTCTATTATCGTAAACTAGCTGGTAGTTCACTCTGATTTGTATTTATCCTCTCTGTAGTTCGGCATTTCGAGACAGGCTTTTACAAACATCTGTCTTAGTTTTAATATACCTATTTAATCATCCATGTCTGTTATCGAATCACCCTTGTCATATATTGTTATTTCCTTATTATATGTTTGCATATTGCATTTCCTTTTTTTTTTTTTTTTTCTCTCTCTTTATTTGTATCAACTTCTGAACTTTGACCTTTTTTTTTTTTTTTTTCTCTCTTTATTTGTATCAACTTCTGAACTTTGACCTGCTGTTTTTGGCGGTTTTTGGCCAGGAGGCTGGTCTGAACTGGTCCAATCAGTTTGTAATTTACCCTATGGTATTTGGTATATATACATGTGGTTTTTAACCCTGCGACATGCCTGATGAAGACGCCGGTCCGGCGCCGAAACGCGTAGCATCCTTCTAATAAACCGTACCTTTATAAGCAGCGCCGTTTATCCCGTTTTTTCTCTTACTTCAATATTACTTTGGCATCTCCACGGGGATTGCGTCTGGGATTGGCAGCAGCTTATTGATACAAATTACATGCCGGTAATTTGCCACTGAACAGGTGAGCATTTATGTACCGTTTTTTTGCTCCTTATACTATTGATCACGCTACTTGGCGCCGTGTCTCCCTTTTTGCTTTTTTTCCTAGTACTAATTTTCGGGCCATTGCTCATACCCCACCTGGGTGGCTTGGATCCCGCTTTATGAGGTACTCCGTGCACTCTTGCCCCGTATGAATTTAAGGATAACCGTGCTGGAGACCCTCTGACACTGGCAGCCTCTATTCTACCTTCAACTACTACTCCGGTTTTGCCTTCAACCACTACTCCGATTAACAACGAATACCTTTTTTCTGTGATGGATTTCATCAGAGAAAGAGCTACCACTCGTGATTGTCTTTTCACACAATTGACATCCATGGACTCCCATGGGGATGGGACTGTGCCTGTAAATAACCCCACCAATATTGAGGAAATGAAGAAAATGACTAACTTGTTTCTACAATTGGAGGATCTATTGAAAGAGGAATCCTTCCTATGCATTGACTGTCGTTTTTTGGACATGTATCTGTCAGAAAAAATAGCCCCTAGGGGCCTCAGGGTCTATTTCAATACCCCGTATCTAAATGATGAAGATTTCTTTATTGAATGGGTTAAAGCTCTGGAATTGAGCAATGCAGGGCTTATCAAATGTCTGCACAAAAAAAGATCTGACATTTGTGCTGGTCTGTCTAGAACTATAGAGGACCTGAGTGAGCAGTTATATTGTTTTTCTGATTTTCCAGATTACAAAAAACTGGAATTATCTACTATTGAACGTCTGCATATATTTGAAAAAGAAACCATTAGCAGAAAAATGAAAAAACTCAAACGTGATAGAGATGATTATGTTGACAACAAGTTGGGGGACTGGACATCTAAACCCCCTCCCACCATACGTCCGCTCATGGACCGTTATAATAATAATTTTAGAAATAAACCTGATACTCCCCGTATTAATTTATCATATTCCCGCAAACGTTTTAAATCAAAACATGGCCTAATTAGAGACGAGACGTCTACAACTAACCTTAGCATTAATTTGAATACACCCACCCCTGTAGTCAATCTGAATAAAAATAATGGCACATGTAATCACACCATTCCCATGGCCCTCATTCATAAGTCTGTACCGGCCCAGATTCCTACCGGCCATGCATTGTCCCAATATCCCAATCCCACTAATTGCATAGCTCCTATGAATCCTACTACCACAAATACTAAAAATATGTCCAAAAATAATAACCTATTGGGACAAATACCTCAACATGCATTCAAGTCCGCCAATTTGGATGCTCATCTTAAATATAATTACCCGGGGAAGACCTAGAGCCCTTTTTGAAAATAGGTACCACATTTGCTCTGCGCCAGTCCCTTGCCACTATGCCAGTAACTAGAGAATCTCTGAATATTATGAAGAGGGGGACTGAAATAACTAAACTAAGCTCTTTAAGAACTCTAGGGTGTCGCCCATCTGGTCCCGGGGCCTTGTGCACATTTATTTTATTTTATTTAGCTTGGACCATATATCCATTCATCCAATTCAGTATATCAACTGATATATTAACAGCACTGGCACCGGCTACATCAGCTGGTCTTTCTTCTCTTGTATATACAGAGCTAAAGAACCCATTTAGTAACTCTGCCTTCTCTTGATCCCCTGTGACCAACTCCCCATTACCACTATCTAAGGGTCCTAAATGTTCAGACCTTGGCTTTTTTGTATTTATATACTTGAAGATTTTTTTGGGATTTGTTTTACTATCCTTGGCCACCTGCCTTTCATTTTGTATTTTTGCTAATTTTATTACATTTTTACAGATTTTATTAAGCTCTTTATAACTTAAAAAGGCTACAGATGTACCCTCAGATTTGTATTTTTCAAATGCCCTTTTTTTGTCATGTATTGCCCTTTTTACAGAGGGTGTAAGCCATGTGGGGTTTAATTTTAGTCGTTTATACTTGTTACCTATAGAAATTAATTTTGCACTATAATTACCCAAAGTAGATTTGAAAATCTCTCATTTATCATTTGTACCATTATTTGACATTAGTTCTTCCCAGTCTATATCCTGAATTGCAGCCCTCATACTGGGGAAATTGGCTTTCTTACAATTAAGTGTTTTTGCCCTCCCAGCCTGTGTTTGTTTTTTACAGTATAGGTAAAATGTAACTATATTGTGATCACTGTTACCAAGGTTTTCACGAACATTGACATTCCCAACAAGCTCCGCATTATTTGAAATGACCAGATCCAACAGAGCTTCACCTCTAGTAGGGTCTTCCACAAACTGGCCCATAACATTTTCCTGCAACAGGTTGAGGAAATGTCTCCCCTTTGCATTTGAAGCCGAACTATGACACCAATTAATATCCCGGAAATTAAAATCTCCCATTATCACTACAGTACCAGCCTGTGCAGCCCGCTCCATCTGTTTATATAGCTGACCTTCCATCTCCTCAGTTATATTGGGGGTCTATAGATTACACCAAAAGTAATTTTTTCAGTGTTTACCTCCCTTTCTAGTTCCACCCACAAAGTTTCAACCTCCTCACAATCTTCACCCACTATTGTCTCTTTCACACTCGCCTTCATATCACTTCTCACATACAGACATACACCACCGCCTTTCCTATTTGTCCTGTCTTTTCCGAAAAACTGTAAAACCCTGTAGATTTACAGCCCAGTCATGTGAAGAGTCTAGCCATGTTTCAGCAACACCAACTATATATATATATTTTCTTCCAGTACCAAGGCCTCCAGCTCCCTCATTTTGCTTGCTAGACATCTTGCATTTGTGAACATACACTTTAACTTGCCTTTCAGTTTTTCACTTTCATGATCAGAAATGTGATTATTTAACATTATTTGGGCATTTTTATTTTCATTTTCATTGCTGTTTTGTAACAAAAGGATCGCCTTATCTTGTTGTCTAGTCATTTCCCCACAGTCTGTTTCTCACCCCACCAATATAGTCTGACCCCACTCTAACCTGACTACCCCTTTATTTTCTACATTGACCTCCCTCCTCAGCCCTAGTTTAAATACTCCGCCACCCCAGCTAGAATTCACCTTCCATTTAGGTGCAAATCATCTGCAGAATACTGTTTGTACCCCAATGAAAAGTTAGCCCAATGCTCTAGGAACCCAAAACCTTCTCCTCTACACCAAGACTTCAGCCATGCATTTAACTCCCTGAGTTCCCACTGTCTTTCCTGTGATGCGCATGGCACAGGCAGTATTCCTGAAAATACAACCTTGGAGGTCCTTCCCTTCAAATTATTCTTAAGGCTCCTCCATCTACCATTTATTCTGTCGTTGGTACCTACATGGACCACGACAGCTGGATCATCACCAGCCCCTCCCAGTAATTTTTCCATTCAGTTGAGGCGGTCTTGACGACAAATTATTCTATCCGTCTTCCTGATTATAGAATCTCCTACAACTACCAATTGTCTTGCCTTACCTGCATTTCCATCCCGCCGACTACTAGCTGGTCTCTTCTCCCGGCTGTTAGGGAGATCAGTATCCACTAAGGCTGCCATTTCTGAGACCGACACCCTCGCATCATCACCCAACTTGGCAATTTTGCTTGGAATATAAAAAACAGAATTGGCCTTCCTTTTCTTTGACCCCTTTCTACTGCCCCTAACTACATTAACCCAGCTACTTGCCTGATCCTGCTGACCCATGTCTTCACCCCCCCCCACTAACTGCTTGTTCAGTCAGCAGCATGCTCCGCTCAAGATTGTCTATCGCCCTCAGTGTTGCATTTTGCTCCTCCAGATCTCTAATGCGAGCTTCCAGGCGAACAACATGCTCACATCCGCCACAGAAGTATTCACCCTGGAACTCCGGCTCCAAACGTGCATACATAAGGCAGACTGTTCACTGAAGAAAACCTCCAATCTTGCTATCCATTATCCTAGTTACAAAAAAACAGTGAACAATTGTTAAAGTAAAAGAAAAGAAGAGTACGTACAGGGGCTTTAACTCCTCTTTTTAAATCCGTTTTTGTAACTCCACTTGATATACAAACCACTTGTTTAGCAAGCCAAAACAGAGCAGGCTCTACAGTTTTGAGGGCTAATTTATACCACCTGGGAGCAGTTAAAGGGAATGTGTCGCTAGAAAAATATTTTTATTTTTTTTGTTAAACAGTTAGTGTATAGGTGATTAAACATTGTTCTAATCTTTTTAATTTTTTCACGAGTCAGGAAATATTATAAATTAGATTCTAATTTATAACATTTCCCAGCGCTGGTCACTAGATGGAGCAATTCCCAAAATTGCAGCATTGCATGTGGTAAAGCAACCACATTGCTTTATGCTGCAAAATTTGAGAAAACTCACTCGCTCTAGTGAGCTCTCAGAATCCCCCCTCCTTTATCCTGGCTAGTGCCGGGAGAAACGAGGGGATTGAACGGTCAAACCTCCTACACTGTGTATCGCCATTTTTTGAGCTAACACACAGTGTAGTAGGTTAACATACAGTAGTAAACACACAGTAAAACACGTACATACACAGACCTAACTTACCTGCTCCTGCCGCCGCCACTCCCTCCGGTCCGTCCGCTCCGTCTGCTCCCTCCGCTCCAAGTGCACAAGTCCGGAAGCCGCGACCGGATGTAGTATTCTTACTGTCCGGCCGCGACGTCGCACAGCTCAATTTGGACTGTGTGGGAGCGGCGCATGCGCCGTTCCCACACAGACGGCGTACAGCATAGTGGATGGAACGGGCCCTGTTCGCATTCACTATGGGACTGTATGTGCCGTATTCCATGTCTGTATGTGTCGTTAATCAACACATACAGAGATGGAAAAAATAATGGCAGCCCCTATGGACAAGAAAAAGTGAAAAAATAAAAAAAAGTTAAATACAAACACACAAATAAATACAATTTTTTAAAATAAAACACTAAAAGCAAATTGATATAAAAACATTTTTTTTCGTGACACTGGTCCTTTAACAGCAGGACAGAAGCTAAGAAGGAAAAAAGGGTTTTAAATTGTGTCAGTTTTGCAAACTTCTTTTAGCAAGCACTCTATTCATATATAACACACAATATCCCACACTGTATGTCACACAAGAACACAGCAAGTCAATCCGGTTTTGTAACTCCACTTGATATACAAACAACTTGTTTAGCAAGCCAAAACAGACCAGGACACTTATCTCCTTGCTGTAGTCTGCTCCTCCTTCTAATCAACTTCTGTCTCCTCTCATTTCTTAAGCAAGGGCTGGGGGTGGTACCCCAGTGCTGGGGGGAGGGGTGTACAGAGCGAGATTAGGAGCTGTAGGGGCTGTCAAGGAATGAAGTACTGGGCTGTACAGGTCTTAGCAGACATTTTAGCAGCAGCAGCAGCAGCTATACAGGTCAGCAGTGCAGACACAGTGAAGGAGCAGTGCAGACACAGTGAAGTAGCAGGGTGCTGCTGACCAGAACAGCTCATGAGCAGAGAATAAGAAGCAGAGCAGGATGCTGGGCAGGGGCTTCACACACATCAGCAGTCCAAGCTGCAGTAATGGCAGCCCAGCAGTCCTGCTATGCATATAGTCACACGACAACCTGTCGGGTCCCAGCCAAGCCACTGTCTCTGCTGCTGCCAGATTTCCTGTACGCCGCTCTCCTCCTGCTCCTCTCTGGCGGGCAGCGTCAGGGGGCGGATCTTCTTTCAGATGTGCCTAGTGTGCAGCACGTCTACTAAATTTAGCAAATGATCTACAACATTTTTGTATTATGCCGGACGGGCCTAAACATTAACTGGAAGACCAGCCCAGAGAGCACATGCCCCATGGCCTAGCCTGCCGCTGCTAGTACTACACACCAGACGTGGTGCGCAGAGGCTGGGAAGGCTCACTATCAAGGTACTACATGAGAGGTCATCATGCAGCCTGCGCGTGACCCAGGCACATACTTCTCCTTCCTCTAACCAACGCAATTTGCACATGCGCAGCTCTATGGACAAAAACAACAAAATAGAAATAGAAAATAGAAATAGAAATAGAAAATAGAAATTATTCCGCACACAACGGAAAGTTGACAAAAGTCCTCTAATTGTCTGTGAATTAATAAACAGTTGGCAACCCTGCAGGAGGAATTTGAAGCTAGACATACTTTTCCCCTGTATATGGCACAGATTACCACTCTGACTCCTAGAAGGGAGAAACCACCTCTATGACGTGGATATGCCTTAAAAGTACTGCATACCTATATATTTATAATGTCAAGCATTAAGCAAACCATAGGTGATAGACACAAACAGCATTAATAATGGGTAGAGTAGTGCTGGATTATAAGAGGGGAAACGGACAAATGATCTCTGGGGCTACACCATATAGAGGCATCCCCCACACCTCAGGATGAGGGGGTGGAGGAACATCCGTCTTTAGATATAATATAATTGTACACTACTAATCTTTCCTTCAAAAAATAAAGCAAAGGGGCACCTTACACTATTGTTTGTCCAGGGAGCTTTACAGACCATGATCTGACCTTAGTACTTTTGGTTTGTTCTGCAGAACACTAGACACATAGTAACTGTAACTCCAACTTTTCTATAGCGCTCTAAACCTACATATCCCTTGGGAGTTGGGACCACAGCCTTCCAAATTGTGAGGCTCCCACTAGTTGCTGGTGAGGGGCAGCTGGTTAGGCAGATTTCACAGAAGTGATCATACACTGGACAGACCTTTCTCTGGTTAAGTAACATAATTGACTCTTTTTTTGTGCTTATTTTAATGATATTCTGGGTTCCGGAGACAAATCAAAGGTAAATTGGTCAACATTTTTAATTTTGGCATGAACTTCGACCACAGATGGTAAGTCCCAGACATCACCTTGCTCTCGCTGGTGTAGCTCCAGTTAAAGAAAAGTGAAATGAGCCGTGGCCTAGACTATAACACATAATTATTGACAGCGTTAACTACTCTAAGCCTGAGTTCACAGTTGGGTATATATTTTTTTAATCTGTTATTTAATAGGATGATTGGTGAGATAAAGCTGTATGCGATCTTACAAATTGTCGTCATTTTTCTTTTCAGGTTACCTGTCCCCTGGTTCCTTTTCTCAGTATTTAACGGTTTCAGCCCAGTGGCGGTGAGCAGCAATGGCTTGTTTTGTGCCATTGTCCTCCTCTTCCTCATGCTTCTCTTTGTCATATTCTCCATTGCTGCCTGCAAGTGGAAGATGAACAAGTTTCTAGGATTTACCATGTTCATTTTGTACTTTGTGTTTGTTATTGTGAGTGTCATGCTGGAGGACAGGATAATTGTTTGTCCCATATCTATATAAGACACCCACTTATTATAGCGCATCTACTGATTTGACCTCATCCAATGTTCTTATATTTGGAGCACACAGTCATAGAGAAAACCTAATCATAAATATATTTTCTTATTCCTATTTTATACATTACTTCTATACTGTACTATACGTAGTAACCAGCTCCGCATCAGCCTAGACTATGACTCGTGCCCTCCACCTAGAAATTTCTTCCCCATCCTTGTACATGGACTATACATGCGCATTTCACTATGTTGCCACCATTAGAGATGTCTGCCAAGCAATATTTTACCTTGAATAAGATTGCAGTTTATATTTGTAACCATATTAAGTAAACTGAAATAAAACCAATATGATTCCCAATGTTAATTGTGCCTGCATCTTCTATATCACAGGGCTCATTCACCGGGCTCCTTATGTGATATCTGTGGTGCAGGGTATATGTTGCCAACATGTTATCAGGAAACCTGTCTGCAGTGTTCGGTAGAGTTTACATGTACAGGTTTGTTTTCCTGCCTCACCGTTACCTAGATATGTAAACCCAGCCTAGTGGTACGTTCACATATAGTGGCACAGACCTTTCTCTGGCTGCGGTGCTGCTGTGCAGGGAAGAACAATGAAGGGGATGCAGTTCTAAATCAGAGCTGCAGTACTTCATTGTCAGAATTGGTGGGGGTCCCAGAGGTCGGATCCCCACCGATCATTAAAGGGGTTGTGCCACGAATGAAAGTGCACCTAAAAGTACTCCTTATTTGAAGCTAGTACTTTTCCCCATTGGAAGTATTTAAAAAAAGCTCCGAACGGCGCCCCCTGCTGTTTCTTGATGTGGGTCCATGCACATCATTCTAGTGATGCTTTCAAGAGGACAGGCATGCGCAGTAAAACACACTGTGTCGCTGGATCTATCTTTGAACTATTGGTGCACTGATTCCACTCCTGCTTTAAGGTCGACTCTTGTACTCGGCTTTTCCACTGCCGAGAAAGCAGAGAATGCAAGGGAGAGGCGGGGAAATGCAAGCTGTATCGGGCAAGTAAAGTATTGTCCTATGTGATGGATTTATTGAAAATAAAAATACTGGCAACAATCCACAGATAGATATCTCACGATGCAATAAACTACTAACATTGACCCTTTAGCCACTCCTGTGCCATTCAACTGGAGAACTGCAGTTGGAGAACTGACTAAGACGTTGCACTGTAATATGCCTAGTTGAACCTTTATATATACATACATATATATATATATATATATATATATATATATGTGTGTGTGTGTAATATGCCTGGTCGTGCCTTTATATATGTGTTGTTTGCCAGGTCGTACCTATATATATATATATATATATATTTATATATAAAAAGTGTACTATGCCCGTTTGTACCTTTATATGTGTAATGTGCATGGTTGTAACTTTATATACTGTATGTGTAAGTTGCCTGGATGTGCATTTTATATATGCGCTGTGCATGACAGTACAACTGTATAGTTACGCTATGCCTATAAATATCTATAAAGTCCTATAGCAGAACAGTGTAAAGTCTCAGGGTGGAGGTAGCAGAGCCTACAATCCCAATTTTACAACTTCAAATAAATGGAAAAAGTTGCAGCACTCCACGTGTAGTGAACAGAACTTGGATCTTTATTCACCCATTACCGCAAGGCTTCAACCCTCACTATGTTTGAAAGAGACATCAGTGAGGGCTGAATTGTTGCAGTCATGGGTGAATAAAGATCTAAACAATTTCAAATCACCATTAGGGCAGTCCAGGCCACCGCCTGGGGCTCCCAGGGGGTCCATGGGATCCAGCCAGTTCACCCTGGTTCTCCCAAACCAGTTGTTAAAATTACACTATGGGGGCACTATCTAAATGGGACTCTATATGGAGCACTATCTACAGGGGGCACTATCTACAGGGGTCTCTGTGGGGGGCACTATTTATAGGGGACTCTTTGGGGGCATTATCTACAGGGGCTCTCTGAGGTGCACTATCTACAGGGGGCTCTATGAGGGGCACTATCTACAGCGTGCTCTATAAGGGGCACTATCTACAGGAGGTATTGTGAATGGCACTATCTACAGGGTGCACTGTGTGTGGTAATTTACTTTACAGTGTTTGCCACAATTATATTCAGATGCACAGTATATGGTACTATTATATTCAGGGGCACAGTGTATGGTACTATTATATTCAGGGGCACAGTGTATGGTGGAATTATATTCAGGGGCCCAGTACATGGTACTATTATATTCAGGAACACAGTGTATGGTGCTATTATATTCAGGAGTGCAGTCTATGGTGCTATTACATAGATTTCAATCCTGAATCATCCTCTGATTGGGTTTCATGACTTTCAGCAGCATTTCCCTATGCCTATCTAATAATCCACAAAGTTTCAGGGTAAAGACAGTTTACAATACTAATGTGTTACTTATATAATAACATGTTATGTTTAGGTTTTAATGTTTTTATTGAAATGCCATGACTGCAACATTTTCCCCATAACGTTGGTATACATGTATGAATATTCTGAATTATGTAAGGTGTAACCAGAAGCAGTCATGAACATGCCGGTCTTGAAAATCCACCTTTCATCTGAAGAAAATCTTTAGAGAGGTTACTTCACATAGACCTAGAAAATTTGGATCTGTATTACAAAGATTGGTCAAGTACAGGTTGACACTGTAACTCAGCCGAGCTTCAGGCAGCAACATTTGTCATTCTTTGTGAGGTTATTTCACAAAGACTCCTTGGAATTGGATATGTAGTCCAAAGGATGGTCAAGCCTGGGTTGACACTGTGATACAACCGAGCCACAGGCAGAGACCATCATTACTAAACATAAACTTGGATGCAGTCACCACCCCCACATGTACAACACAAAACAGTTGGTCAGCACATCCTAACAAAATGAAAAATATGCAGGTGCCTTCCTGCTGTTACAGCAAAAATACATATAAATAAAACACATTGCAACAGCACTCGGCAAATGCTAAGACTACCCAATGCACTCTAGATAATTTTGCATTACTGCTACATTTACTTACAAATGTGAGGTTCTTGGCGCACATTTTGATAAAATTTTGTGAGCACATTTTTAATTTTGTTAGGATGTGCTGACCATCTTTTTTGTGTTTTTGTGTTGTACATGTAGGGGTGGTGACTGCCTCCATGTTTGGTCATGCACTCCTCACATTCTGCTCAAGGGTGTTTTTAATTAGGGTAAAGCTGGTTCTTACCTACCCTGAAAACATTCTGCAAGCTTAGGCCCAGGAGAGAGGTGTCTATTGTTGTGGCAGTTCGGCTTACACAATTTGATAAAAATGTGCAAAAGAACCTCACATTTGTAAGTAAACGTAGCAGTAATGCAAAATGATCTAGAGTGCATTTGGTAGTCTTAGCGTTCGCAGAGTGCTGTTGCAATATTTCTTTTTGCAGTCACAGCGTACGGGCATTTTTCATTTTCTTAGGATGTGCTGACCAATTTTTTGGTGTTTTTGTGTTGTACATGTGGGGGTGATAGATGCCTTCATGTTTGGTTGTGCACTTCTCCCATTCTGCCCAAGGGTGTTTTTAATTAGAGTAAAGCAGGTTCTTACCTATCATTAATTCATTCCACAGTCTTAGGTCTTTTTAGGTTAGGGACTCACTTAAAAGGGGTTGCCTTGTCATGACAGGTGGGCTCACACAATTTGATCAAAATGTGCATGAAGAATATCACATTTGTAAGTAAACATATCAGAAATGCAAAATGATCTAGAGTGCATTTATAGTCTTAGTGTTTGCAAAGTGCTGTTGCAATGTGTTTTTTTGATAATTTTTTATATGTATTTTTGCAGCGTATGGGCACCTACACATTTTTAATTTTGTTAGAATGTGCTGACCAACTTATTTGTGCTTTTGTGTTAACCCCTTCCCTCTTTAGCCACTTTTGACCTTCCTGACAGAGCCTCATTTTTCAAATCTGACATGTGTCACTTTATGTGGTAATAACTCCGGAATGCTTTCACCTATCCAAGCGATTCTGAGATTGTTTTCTCGTGACACATTGGACTTTATGTTACTGGCAAAATTTGCTCGATATGTTCAGTATTTAATTGTGAAAAACACCAAAATTTAGCGAAAAATTGCAAAAATTAGCATTTTTCTCAATTTAAATGTATCTGCTTGTAAGACAGGCAGTTATAATACACAAAATTGTTGCTAATTAACATCCCCCATATGTCTACTTTAGATTGGCATCGTTTTTTGAACATCCTTTTATTTTTCTATGACCTCACAAGGCTTAGAACTTTAGCAGCAATTTCTCACATTTTCAAGAAAATTTCAAAAGGCTATTTTTACAGGGGCCAGTTCAGTTGTGAAGTGGTTTTGAGGGCCTTATATATTAGAAACCCCAAAAAAGTCACCCCATTTTAAAAACTTCACCCCTCAAAGTATTCAAAACAGCATTTAGAAAATGTCTTAACCCTTTAAACATTTCACAGGAATTAAAGCAAAGTAGAGGTGAAATTTACAAATTTCATATTTTTCTGCAGAAATACATTTTTAATACAATTTTTTTTATAACACAGAAGGTTTTACCAGAGAAATGCAACTCAATATTTGTTGCCCAGTTTTTGCAGTTTTAGGAAATATCCCACATGTGGCCGTAGCGTGCTACTGGACTGAAACACCGGCCTCAGAAGCAAAGGAGCACCTAGTGGATTTTGGGGCCTTATTTTTGTTAGAATATATTTTAGGCACCATGTCAGGTTTGAAGGGCTCTTGCGGTGCCAAAACAGTCAAAATCCCCCAAAAGTGACCCCATCTGGGAAACTAGACACCTCAAGGAAATTATCTAGGGGTGTAGTGAGCATTTTCACCGCACAGGTTTTTTACAGAAATTATTGGAAGTAGGCCGTGAAAATTAAAATCAACATTTCTTGAATGTAGGTTTAGCGATTTTTTTTCTCATTTCCACAAGGACTAAAGGAGAAAAAGCACCGCAAAATTTGTAAAGCAATTTCTCCCGAGTAAAACAATACCTCACATGTGGTAATAAACGGTTGTTTGGAGACACGGCGTGGCTGAGAAGGGAAAGAGCGCCATTTGGCTTTTGGAGTTCACATTTAGCAGGAATGGTTTGCGGAGGCCATGTCACATTTACAAAGCCCCTGAGGGGACAAAACAGTGAAAACCCCAAACAAGTGACCCCATTTTGGAAACTATACCCCTTGAGGAAATTATCTAGGGGTATAGTGAGCATTTTGACCCCACAGGTTTTTTGCAGAAATTTTTGCAAGTAGGCTGTGAAAATGAAAATCTACATTTTTTCAAATAAAATGTAGGTTTAGCTAATTTTTTTTCATTTCCACAAGGACTAAAGGAGAAAAATCACCATAAAATTTGTAAAGAAATTTCTCCCGAGTAAAACAGTACCCCACATGTGGTAATAAACGGCTGTTTGGACACACGGCGAGGCTGAGAAGGGAAAGAGCGCCATTTGGCTTTTGGAACTCAAATTTAGCAGGAATGGTTTGCGGAGGCCATGTTACATTTACAAAGCCCCTGAGGGGACAAAACAGTGGAAACCCCCCACAAGTGACCCCATTTTGGAAACAACACCCATTGAGGAAATTATCTAGGGGTATAGTGAGCGATTTGACACCACAGTTTTTTTGCAGAAATTATTGGAAGTAGGCCCTGAAAATAATAATCTACATTTTTTCAAAGAAAATGTAGGTTTAGCTAATTTTTTCTCATTTCCAGAAGGACTAAAGGAGAAAAAGCACCACAAAATTTGTAAAGCAATTTCTCCCGAGTAAAACAATACCCCACATGTGGTAATAAACGGCTGTTTGGACACACGGCAGGGCTTAGAAGGGAAAGAGCACTATTTGACTTTTTGAGATCACATTTAGCAGGAATGATTTGCGGAGGCCAGGTCACATTTGCAAAGCCCCTGAGGGGACAAAACAATGAAAACGCCCAAAAAGGGACTCCATTTAGGAAACTACACCTCTTGAAGAATGCATCTAGGGGTGTAGTGAGCATTTTGACCCCACAGATGTTTCATAGAATTTATTAGAATTAGGCAGTGAAAATAAAAACAGTCCTTTTTCTTCAATAAGACGTAGCTTTAGCGCAAATTTTTTCATTTTCTCAACAAATAAAGGAAAAAAAGAACCCAACATTTGTAAAGCTATTTCTCCCGAGTACGGCAATACCCCATATGTGGTCATAAACTGCTGTTTGGGCAAACGGCAGGGCTCAGAAGGGAAGGACCGCCATTTGGAGTGCAGATGTTGCTGGATTGGTTTCTGGGCACCTGTGGGCCCAAAACAGTGGAAACCCCCCAGAAGTGACCCCATTTTGTAAACTACACCCCTCAATGCATTTACCAAGGGGTGTAGTAAGCATTTTAACCCTGCAGGTGTTTTGTAGAAATTAGTGTGCGCTCAATGTTGCAGAGTGAAAATGGGATTTTTTTCCATAGATATGCCAATATGTGGTGCCCGGCTTGTGCCACCATAACAAGACAGCTCTCTAATTATTATGCGGTGTTTCCCGGTTTTAGAAACACCCTACATGTGGCCCTAATCTTTTGTCTGGACATATGACAGGGCTCAGAAGTGAAGAGTACCATGCGGAGTGGAGGCCTAATTTGGCGATTTACAAAGTATTGGTTCACAACTGCAGAGGCTCAGATGTGAAATAATAAAAAGAAACCCCTGATAAGTGACCCCATTATGGAACTGCACCCCTCAAGGCATTTATTAAGGGGTGTAGTGAGCATTTTCACCCCACAGGTCTTTTCCATAAATGAATGCGCTGCGGATGGTGCAAATTAAAAATTTATATTTTTCCCTAGATATGCCATTCAGTGGCAAATATGTCATGCCCAGCTTATGACGCTGGAGACACACACCACAAAAATTGTTAAAAGGGTTCTCACGGGTATGACGGTGCCATATATGTTGAAGGAAACTGCTGTTTGGGCACGCTGTAGGGTTCAGGGCCGAGGGAGCACCATTTGGCTTTTGGAGAGCGGATTTTGCTTGGTACTATATTTGTTTGAGTATTGCTGGTGTTTTATAATGTGGGGGTACATGTAAGCGGGGCGGAGTATATAAGGGGCATAGTCAGGTGGTATAAAAAAATAAAAATAATCCATAGATGTGTGTTACGCTGTGAAGCAATCCTTTCTGCACAGGCCGGTGTCGCACTGATAAATGGTGTCATTTCTTATCCCCCTTTTGGTCCACACTCCGCGCCTTTGTAGTTTGGGGAATTTTGCTGGGAAAGTATTATCCTGGTATAATACGGGCACCGTCGCTTCCATCGGATATGATTGGGCCCTCCCTTCCTGGTTCCCCAATTTTAGGTCCTTGATAAATCGCCTCTTGAAACAGAAGAAATGTTCTCCTCGGGCACAACTGCATATTTATTTATTTCCTGACTTATTGGAGCCATAACTAATTTTATTTTTCATAGACGTAGCGGTATGAGGGCTGGTTTGTTGCGGGACGAGCTGTAGTTATTATTGGTACCATTTTGGGGTACATGTGACTTTTTGATCACCTTTTATCCTATTTTTTGGGATGCCAGGTAAACCAAAAAACGCAATTCTGGCACAGCTTTTTTTGGTTTTTTTTTATACAGAGTTCACCACGCATTATAAACTACATGTTACCTTTATTCTGCGGGTCAGTACGATTCCGGCGATACCTCATTTATAGAACTTTTTTATGTTTTACAACTTTTTGCACAATAAAATTACTTTTGTAAAAAGAATGTATTTTTTCTGTCGCCAAGTTGTGAGAACCATAACGTTTTAATTTTTTTGTCGACGGAGTTGTATGAGGGCTTGTTTTTTGCGGGACGAGCTATAGTTTTTATAGGTACCATTTTTGGATACGTGCGACTTTTTGATCACTTTTTATTGTAATATTTGTAGGGCAAAGTGACTAAAAAACAGAAACTCTGGTAACGTTTTTTACGGGTTTTTTTTACGCTGTTCACCGCGTGCAATAAATAATATAATATTTTGATACCTCCGGTCGTTACGGTCGTGGCGATACCAAATACATATGGTTTATTATTATTTTTCAATAATAAAGGACTTGATAAGAGTAAAAGGGGGATTGTGTGTTATTTGATTACTTGAAACTTTTATTGTTTTCAAACTTTTATTTTTTGCACTTTTTTTTACACTTTTTTATACTTTTTTTACACTTTTTCTCAAGTCCCACTAGGGGACTTGAAGGTCCAACGGTCAGATTTTTTTTTTTCTAATACATTGCACTACCTATGTAGTGCAATGTATTAGATCTGTCAGTCATTCACTGACAGCAAGCCGTTTAGGCTTCGCCTCCCGGCGGGGCCTAAATCGGCTTCCGTAATGGCAGAGCAGGAGACCATTGTGTCTCCTGTTGCCATAACAGCAGTCGCCAGTCCCGATTGCCTGTCAGGGCTGGCGATCTGCTTGTAACCGCTACGATGCAGCAATCGCTTTCGATTGCTGCATCGAAGGGGTTAATGGCAGGGATCGGAGCTAGCTCTGGTTCCTGCCGTTACAGGTGGATGTCAGCTGTACAGTACAGCTGACTTCCACCGCTGATGACGCCGGATCAGCTCCTGACCCGGCGCCATCTTGCCGGCAGCTACGGAAGCCGATCAGGCTCCGCCGCCGGGCGGATCTTGACCGGCTTCGGTGCTAGGCAGACCGGGAGGCCAGTATTAGGCCTCCGGTTGCCATTGCAGCCACCGGAACCCCGGCAATTTCATTACTGGGGTTCCGATGAGCTGCAAACACCTTAAGTGCAGCGATCGCGTTTGAGCGCTGCACTTAAGGGGTTAATGGCGGGGATCGAAGCTAATTTCGGTCCCCGCCGTTACAGTCGGATGTCAGCTGTAAGATACAGCTGAGATCCGGTGATGATGGGACCGGCTCAGCTTCTGAGCCGGTGCCAAACGTTTGACGTACATGTACGGCAAGATGCGGGAAGTCAGTACTTTCCATGACGTACATGTACGTCAAATGTCGGGAAGGGGTTAAACATAAACTCTGGAAATTTGGATCTATAGTCTAGAAATTGGTTAAATCCAGGTTGGCACTGTAACTCAGCTAAGACACAGGCAGTGACAATTGTCATTCTTTGTGAGGCTATTTCACAAAGTGTTTAGGTCTGAGTTGGCACTGTGACTCCGCCAAACCCCAGGAAGAGACCATCTTTTGAGAAGTTACTTCACAAAGACTCCTAGAATTTGAATCTATATTTCAAATATTGGTGGTTAGGTCTGGCACTGACTCGGCCGAGCCACAGGCAGAGACAGTTTTACTTTTTTGTGAGGTTATTTCACAAAGACTCCAGGTTTGAGTTGGCACTGTGACTCAGTCAAGCCACAGGCAGCAATATTTCTCATTCTTTGTGAGTTTATTTCATAATGACTCCAGGGAATTTAATTTATTGTCCAAATAATGGTCAAGTGTAGATTAGCACTGTGACTCATCTGAGTCACAGAAAGAGACCATCTTTTAAGAAGTTACTTCACAAAGACTCCTTGAACTTGGATCTGTAGTTAAAATATAAATGGAGTCTTGTTTGGCACTGTGACTCAGCCAAGCCACAGGCAGAAACAGTTGTAAGTATTTGTGAGGTTATTTCAGGAAGACTCCAGGGAATTGGCTCTATAGTCCAAATAATGGCTAAATCCGGTTGGCACTGTGACTCAGAAACATTTGTCATTTTTTGTGAGGTTATTTCACAAAGACTCCAGGTCTGATTTAGCACTGTGACTTAGCCGAGCCTTAAGGAGAGAAATTTTGGCATTCTTTGTGAGGCTATTTTACAATGACTCCGGGGATGAGTTGACACTGTGACTCGGCTGAGCCACAGGAAGAGAACATTTATCGAGAGGTTGCTTCATAAATTCTCAGGGAATTTGGATATATATTACAAAGATTGCTCAAGTCCGGGTTGGTACTTGACTCATTTGAGCCACAGGCGACATCATTTGTCATTCTTTGTTAGATTATTTCTTAAAGACTCCAGGGAATTGGATTTATAGTCCAAGGAATGGTCAAGTCTGGGTTGACACTGTGACTCAGCTGAGTCTCAGGTAGAGACCATTTTCTGAGTTGCAACTAAATAAAAATTCCAGAAATTAGGTTCTCTAGTCCAAAGTTTGGTCAAGTCAGGGTAGGCACTGTGATTCAGCCAAGCCACAGGCAGAGACCATCTTTTGAGAAGTTACTTGACAAAGACTCCTGGAATTTGGATCTATAGTTCAAATATGAGTGAAGTCTGGTTTGGCATTGTGACTTAGCCAAGACACAGGCAGAAACAGTCATTTTTCGTGAGGTCATTTTACAAAAACTTCAGGTCTGAGTTGTCACTGCGACTCAGCCGACCCACAGGCAGTGACATTTATCATTGTTTATGAAGTAATTTTTTAAAGGAACTGGATCTATAGTCCAAAGTATGGTCAAGTCTGGGTTGACACTGGATCTATAGTGCAAATATTGGTCAGGTCCAGGTTCGAAATGTGACCAAGTCACAGGCACTGAAAATAAATTCCTTTGAGGTGGACCTAGGTTTGCTAATACTCTTTTCTACAAAAGAGACTCATACAAATTCCTAAGAATGATTTTCTGAGGAAGAGGTCAGTAAAAGCAGAGCCTTGCTCCTCATTCTGGTGAAAGCTTGAAGGCTCCAAAGTATTGATGTATTTGTTCAGTCCACATCTATCCTTGTGTGTAGATTAAAGAGGCTCTGTCACCAGATTTTGCAACCCCTATCTGCTATTGCAGCAGATAGGCGCTGCAATGTAGATTACAGTAACGTTTTTATTTTTAAAAAACGAGCATTTTTGGCCAAGTTATGACCATTTTTGTATTTATGCAAATGAGGCTTGCAAAAGTACAACTGGGCGTGTTGAAAAGTAAAAGTACAACTGGGCGTGTATTATGTGCATACATCGGGGCGTGTTTACTACTTTTACTAGCTGGGCTTTCTGACGAGAAGTATCATCCACTTCTCTTCAGAACGCCCAGCTTCTGGCAGTGCAGACACAGCCGTGTTCTCGAGAGATCACGCTGTGACATCACTTCCCCAGGTCCTGCATCGTGTCAGACGAGCGAGGACACATCGGCACCAGAGGCTACAGATGATTCTGCAGCAGCATCGGCGTTTGCAGGTAAATCGATGTAGCTACTTACTTGCAAACGCTGATGCTGCTGCAGAATCAACTGTAGCCTCTGGTGCCGATGTGGCCGACACGATGCAGGACCTGTGAGTGACGTCACAGATCTGCACTGCCAGAAGCTGGGCATTCTGAAGAGAAGTGGATGATACTTCTCGTCAGAACGCCCAGCTAGTAAAAGAAGTAAAAACGCCCCGATGTACGCACATAATACACGCCCAGTTGTACTTTTACTTTTCAACACGCCCAGTTGTACTTTTGCAAGCCTCATTTGCATAAATACAAAAATGGCCATAACTTGGCCAAAAATGCTCGTTTTTTAAAAATAAAAACGTTACTGTAATCTACATTGCAGCGCCTATCTGCTGCAATAGCAGATAGGGGTTGCAAAATCTGGTGACAGAGCCTCTTTAAGGCCAGAGTCCTTTGTTCCCTAGAACCAGTGCAGCCATTGACAATCCAAGATGACATCTTCTTATCTTGAGAAATGGTAAAGTATAATAAAATGTCCAAGGCTTCATCCTGTTGTTAAGATAAAACAAAATGATAAGCTTAATGAGGTATAAATACATAATAAGATCATTCACATTTGAAACTGTTCTACTTTATAACATTAGATGGTCGATCGATAACATGAGTAGTTACAGATTGTGAACTATTAAAGTCACCCATTTATCAGATTATCCTCAATCATCAAAACGTTCAATCATAAATTCTGTCCTTTTTACCCATAGCAACCACTCAGAGCTCAAATTTCATATCTTAACCCCTTCGCGCTCAGCGACGTAATATTCCGTTGCGCTAACCAATACGTTCACGCTCAGCGACGGAATATTACGTTGCGGGAGTAACGGCAATTTCGGCCATCCTCCCGACACATGCAGGAGCTGTGACAGCTGCTGTCTCGTACACGATCGTTGTGTCCCCGCTGATTAACCCCTTAAAAGCTGTGTTCAATAATGATCACGGCTTTTTAGGGGTTAAGCTACAATCGCCAGCCTGCTACGCGATAGCGGCTGGCGATGGTGACTATGGCAACTGGACACCAAGCAATGGCGTCCGGCTATGCCATCGACGGAAGCCTAGTGGGTCCTGACGAAGTCAGGACCCACTATGCTTGCTGTCAGTGAGTAGCTGACAGCTCTAAATCACTGCACTACGCATGTAGTGCAGTGTATTAGAATAGCGATCAGGGCCTCCTGCCCTCAAGTCCCCTAGTGGGACAAAGTAATAAAGTTAAAAAAAAAGTAAAAAAAAGATGTGTAAAAATAAGAAAATAAAAGTTTTAAAAGTAATAAAAGTAAAAATCCCCCCTTTTCCCTTATTAGTCCTTTATTATTAATAAAAATATATAAACAAACAAATAAACTATACATAATTGGTATCGCCGCTTCCGTAATGGCCTGAACTACAAAATTATTTTGTTATTTATCCCGCACGGTGAACGCCGTAAAAGAAAATAATAATAAACCGTACCAGAATCACAATTGTTTGGTCACTTCACCTCCCAAAAAATGGAATAAAAAGAGATCAAAAAGTCGCATGTACCTAAAAATGGTGCTGATCGAAACTACAGTTCGTTACGCAAAAAATAAGTCCTCGCACGGCTTTATTGATGGAAAAATAAAAAAGTTCTGGCTCTAAGAATAAGGTAACACAAAAAGTAAATGATTTTTTACAAAAAGTATTTTATTGTGCAAAAGCCATAAGACATAAAAAAAACTATAAACATCTGGTATCGCCGTAATCGTATCGCCCCGCAGAATAAAGTGAATATGTCATTTATAGCGCACGGTGAACGCTGTAAAAAAATTGAATAAAAAAACAGAATTGCGGTTTTTTAGTCACCACGCCACTTAAAAATAGAATAAAAATGAATCAAAAAGTCACATGCACCCCATGAAAACTGCAATGAATTCCTTAAGGGGTCTAGTTTCCAAAATGGGGTCACTTTTGGGGGTTTTCCACTGTTTTGGCACCACAAGACCTCTTCAAACCGGACATGGTGCCTAATAAAAAGGAGGGCTCAAAATCCACTAGGTGCTCCTTTGCTTTGGAGGCCGGTGCCTTAGTCCATTACCGCACTAGGGCCACATGTCGGATATTTCTCAAAACTGCAGAATCTGGGCAATAAGTATTGAGTTGCGTTTCTCTGATAAAACCTTTTGTGTTATAAAACAAATGGTATAAAGAAGATTTTCTGACAAAAAAAATAAATGTACATTTCACCTCTACTTTGCTCTAAATTCCTGTGAAACACCTAAAGGGTTCATAAACTTTCTATATGCTGTTGTGAATACTTTGAGGGGTCTAGTTTCTAAAATGGGTTGTTTCATAGGGCTTTCTAATATATATTCTAATATATATTCAGAACTGAGCTGGAACCTAAAAAAATAAATAAATTAGGCAATACTTCGCTTCTTACAGTATACTGATAATGAGCCGTGCCCACCCCGAGATGACCCCAGTTTTGACCGTTTGTATAAACGGAGACCCCTATTAGACCGTTTCAGTGCCCGGTTTTCCCAATCATACACCCCGAGAAGTGTATTTCTATTGATGAGTCCTTGGTAGATTTTAAAGGGAGGGTTCAATTCCGCGAGTACCTGCCGGGTAAGAAGGCAAGGTATGGCGTGAAGATGTATGAGCTGTGCGAGAGTGCATCAGGGTATACCTACAAATTTAGGATATATAAAGGGAAGGACACCAGTATTCAAGCCCCAGAATGCCCCCCCCCCCCTTACTGTGAGTTAATGCAAAAATTGTGGGGCATTTGGTGCACCCACTGCTGGACCAGGGTTACCACCTCTACCTGGATAATTTTTATACCAGCGTCCCACTCTTCAACTGCCTCTACCTGGATAATTTTTATACCAGCGTCCCACTCTTCAACTGCCTCGCTTCCAGAAATCCTGCGGCATGCGGCACTGCTATAAGAAATCTGAGAGGCCTCCCTAAGACTCTGCTTGGGCAAACAAGAAGGGGTGAGAGCAGGGCACATTCTAGCAGCAACATATTGTGTGTCAAGTACAAGGACAAGCGAGATGTCACACCAGTACCCATGTACCAGTACGAGGTACCAGTACAGAGACCCCCAAACCAGACTGCATCCTGGACTACAATAGGTACATGGGAGGGGTGGACTTGTCAGATCAAGTCCTGAAGCCCTACAGCGCCATGCGGTGTGGTATAAGAAGCTGGCCGTGCACATCATACCGATGGCATTGTACAATGCATACGTGCTACGTCGATGTACAGGCCAGACGGGAACTTTCCTGGAATTTCAAGAGGTGGTTATCAAGAACCTAATCTTTAGGGACCAGGAAGGTCACCCAGCACCCAGTACTTCTGGAAGCAAGGCCACACACATCGTACAAGGGCAACACTTTCCAGTAGAAGTTCCCCAAACTGGCAAGAAGGGAAAAAGTCAAAAGAGGTGCAAAGTCTGCTATAAGAGGGGGATAAGGGAGGACACAATATATCAATGTGACGCGTGTCCCGAAAAACCAGAGCTCTGTATGAAAGAGTGTTTTACACTCAGAAACTGAGAAAATTGAAGCAGTATTTGCGGAATACTATGAAGACCTCTATAGGGCAGCTCCCACTGATATGTCAAAAGTGAAGGCCTTTTTGGAAACTATTTCCATGCCTAGTGTCTTGGAGGAACAAAACACGCTTTTAGAGGTGGACATCTCGGAAGAGGAGGTCCGTCTAGCCATCTCCTCTTCACATAACCACAAATCACCAGGGCCTGACGGTTTTCCGATAGAGTACTACAAGATGCTATCCCCAGACATAGTCCCACATCTTACTCGCTTACTCAATGACATTTATCGTAACAACCTGGTAGTAGACTCGTTTTTTGACTCTCGAACCATAATTATCCCTAAACCGACTAAGGACCCAGTCTTACCCCAGTCCTACAGACCCATCTCCCTGCTCAATCAGGATTACAAACTCCTGTCCAAAATCTTAGCGAATCGCATCCAGACATTCCTTCCCGCAATCGCCCACCCTTCTCAGATGGGGTTCGTCTCTGGCAGATACTCCTCTAAAAGCATTCGGGCGGTAATTGCTGCGACGGTGCGGGCCCAGGAGGATGGCCAACTTTTGACCATGCTGCTTAGTCTAGATGCTGAAAAAGCTTTTGATAAGGTCTCTTGGCCCTTTTTAAATGAGACATTGCGTGGTAGGAATTTTGGTCAGACCTTTCCGACGTATCTGCACTCCTTACAGACGCAGGCCACTACGAATCTATTTATTAACGAACACCTCTCTCAGACTATAGATTTATTTAGAGGCACGAAACAGGGCTGCCCCCTCTCCCCCATCCTATTCAACATGTCATTAGACCCCCTATTATACCACATTTCCTCGTCACCCACGTTCAGTGGAATACAGCTGGGGAGTCACGAATTGAAGATGACGGCATATGCGGATGATCTTCTTGTACTCAAGGATCCCAGGCACACTTTGTCCCTGGCCCTGGATGAGCTACAAACGCTGGGGAAACTTTCTGGCTACACCCTGAACGTGGATAAAAGTGAAGCCCTAATTCTAAAAGGCCCTCGCATGCCCCTATGGTCATCACAGTTCTCCCTGAAGTGGTGCCTTTCCTCGATAAAATATCTGGGAATTGAGATTACTAGAATGCCTTCTGCCCTTTATAACTGCAATATTTCCAAATATCTTGTAGCCTTGGAATCCACATTGAAATCGTGGCAACACTTCTCTCTTTCATTCATGGGCAGGGCAAACCGACTGAAAATGGTGGAATTCCCTAAACTTCTTTATCTATTCCAATCCCTGCCTGTGTATTTGAGACCGAAGGATGAAAAGCTCATTAATAAACTCTACAGGGGATTTATCTGGGCGGGGGGTCGGCCGAGAATCCCATTTCATGTTTTACAACAGCATAGGTTTAACGGCGGTCTGAACTTCCCCAATATTAGGACTTATAACTTGGCGGCATTAGCCAGGGTTATATCGGACTGGGCACAAGGCACCTCATACTATACCACCCCCCAGGTGGATCAGTCTTTCACCCCGGGGATTTCCCTTATAAACCTTCTACATCTCCCATATGACATGTTGCCTACTGACTCTAGGGTCAACCCACTCTTAATTACAATTTGGAGGACCTGGCATAAGATCCGCCATATGCTGCACCTAGATACCCAATTTTCTCCAGCACTGACCCTGGTCAGGAACCTGCGATTCCAGCAGGGTACCTCACACCGTGTTTTCACCTCCTGGCATGATAATGGTATTAACTCCTTGGGGGCCCTTTTGCATCCCACGCTCCACACAATGCTCTCTCTACAGGACTTACAAATTAAATATCCACATATCTCCCTCCCCTTGTTTAACTATTTACAGGCCCAGAGTTATACGCAGGTGGTGCTGAGTCACATTTCGCCCGATGAATGGACTTCCCCTTTTAAATCATTGATACTAGAGCCAGGAACACATCTCGTGCGAATATCTAGATTATACAAATTTCTTCACCCCTCTATAGACTATAGTACTCCTGGCTTAGGCCTCGCAAAATGGGAGGTAGACGATGCGACTTTAACCCCTTCAGTCATACTTCAGGCCACAATTTTTGCGTACAAACTCTTGCCCTCAGCAAGATATGTGGAAATGTGGCTCAAAGTGGCTCATCGAGCATATATTACACCTCAAAGGGGCCACAGGATGGGACTGTATGAGACCTCGGACTGTTTTAAATGTGGTGAGACGGAGGCAAACTTATACCATTGCTTATGGCCGTGCCCTCGCATTCGGGAGTTCTGGGAGAGGGTTGGAGACTTCGCAAAGACTAACATGACGGGTCAGTTCGCTTTGACTTCCCAATGCGCAATACTGGGGTATGTGGAAACAGGCACACAGGACCATACCCGACATGAACTTCGCATCCTACATTTATTGGCAGCAGCAGGCAGGAAGGCGATACTGCAGGTATGGAACCACACCCAGGCCCCGCACCTTCAGATTTTCCTGGAAAAATTATCCTTTATGATGAAGATGGATTGGGTGGAGGCTTCACACCAGAAGGAGAAAAGGGTTAAGACTTTCTTTCA
The DNA here is from genome assembly GCF_050947455.1 of Rhinoderma darwinii. Classification (NCBI taxonomy): domain Eukaryota; kingdom Metazoa; phylum Chordata; class Amphibia; order Anura; family Rhinodermatidae; genus Rhinoderma; species Rhinoderma darwinii. The sequence continues at coordinate 328,323,032 of NC_134689.1, forward strand.
GATCTGGGAGGGCTTCATTTCTCTACTACCCCAATGTGTAAAAGATAAAATACATACCTGCTTCCAACCCACAACATAGTATCAGAAGCGGAGGCTGGCTGGGGATACTCTGCTGTAGGACTTCCATTCATGCCTGGGATAGTGTGTAGAAGGGGGGAGTGTTGACAGCAGGGGACAGGGAATGGGGGGGATGACACGTGGTATAAAAGAGAGGCGGCGGGCAATGAAGGTTTTATTTTTTGATAGTGTTTTGGTTTTTATGTTTGGTCATGTGTCCGAGCAATATGGCCCACGGTTGTGAGGCCGAGAAGCGGGCTAGAGTGCACGATTATTCCCTTGCTGAGACGAGATAAGCACAACGGAGACAGTGGTAATGACATGTATAAACTCTCGTTCTGTATATAGGCAAAAATAATGTATTATTTGAATGTACCTACCTGCCTGACTTGCAAGTCAGTATATGCTTTTCAAATGCACTAAGTCGCTTGAGATGACTTTATGTTGTTATTTTGTTGTTTTATACGGAAAAATAATAAAAACAAATAAAAAAATAAAAAAAAGGAGTGTTTTCACATTTATCATACATCCCTTGGTTTATAATTTACCCCAATTTTACTTACCCTGATGCACTCCGCACAGCTTATCCCCCTCATCTTTCCCTTCTGAGCCCTGCTGTGTGCCCAGGCAGCTGTTAACAGCCACATGTAGGGTATTGCCGTACCCGGGAGAACCAACATTACAGTTCATGGGGTGTATGTCTCCGGTCAAATGCTCACTACACCTCTAGATGAATGCCTTAAGGGTGTAGTTTTTAAAACGGGGTCACTTCTTGCGGGTTTCAACTGTACTGGTACCTCAGGGGCTTCTGCATACATGACTTCGCACCAGAAAATCCCCAGTAGGCCAAATGGTGGTCCTTTCCTTCTGAGCCCTCCCATGGGCCCAAACCGTAATTTATCACCACAAATGGGGTATTGTGGCACTCAAAACAAATTGTGCAACAGAATGGGGTATTTTGTTTCTTGTGAAAATAAGAAATTTTCAGCGAAAACTACATATTATTGGAAAAAATTAATTTTGTTTTAATTCCCAGCCCAATTCAAATAAGTTCTGTGAACAAACTATGGGGTCTAAATGGTCACATTACCCATAAATGAATTCCTTGAGGGGTGTAGTTTCCAAAATGGGGTCACTTCTGGTGGGTTTCCATTACTTTGATACCTCTGGGGCTCTGCAAATGCGACATGGCACCTGAATACCAATCCAGCAAAATCTGGACTCCAACAAACACATAGCGCTCCTTTCCTTCTGAGGCCTCCCATGGGCCCAAACGGCAGTTTATCACCACAAATGGGGTATTGCCGCACTAAGGACAAATTCGGCAACAAAATGGGGTATTTTGTTCCCTGTGAAAATAAGAAATTTTGATCACAAATGACATCTTATTGGAAAAAATGTCATTTTTTTAATTTCACAGCCCAATTCAAATAGGTGCTGTGAAATAACTGTGCGGTCAAAATGGTAACAACAACCATAAATTAATTCCTTGAGGGGTGCAGTTTCCAAAATGGGGTCACTATTTGGGGATTCCTACTGTTTTGGCACCTCAACACCTCTTCAAACCTGGCATGCTGCCTAAAATATATTCGAATAAAAAAAGAGTCCTCAAAATGCACTAGGTGCTTCTTTGCTTCTAGGGCTTGTGTTTTAGTCCGCGAGCACACTAGAGCCACATGTGGGACATTTCTAAAAACTGCAGAATCTGGACAATACATACTTAGTAGTATTTCTCTGGTAAAACCTTCTGTGTTACAGAAAAAAAAAATGCTATTTTTTCAAAATTTTCTCTACATTTTGCAATTTTTCACCAATAAATACTGAATATATCGACCAAATTTTACCACGAACATGAAGCCCAATGTGTCGCAAGAAAACAATCTCAGAATCGCTTGGATAGGTTTAAGCATCCCGAAGTTATTACCACATAAAGTGAAATATGTCAGATTTGAAAAATGGGCTCTGAGCCTTAAAGGGGTTGTCCGAGATAAATTTTTATTTCAAAGTTAAACACACAATACACACATTAAATATTCCCTAATATACTTACCTGTGCAATCTTGCTTCTGTTCTCCGTTCTGGCAGCTCTTTTCTTCCGATCACCTGTCTTCTGACGTCACGTTTTCTTCCTCCTCCACTGTCGTGTCGTGTCCCGATCACATGGTCTCGCCCCAGCGAGACCTCGGATGGGACACGACACGTCACTGGAGACGTGTCGTTTCTGCGGGTGCCCGCCCAGCCTATGCAGCTTTTTTTCACTGTGAGCGCGCCTATGCGTGTTCACAGTGAAAAAAGTGAAGAGGGACGGCACCTGCGGGAATGTCGGGTCTCCGGCTGTCAGTGACTGCCGGGGACCCGGAGGAGAAGATAGAAGCAGCTTTCGCTGCTTCTGTCTTCTCCGATGTCTTTTTACACAGCGTTCAATGAACGCTGTGTATAGGAATAGAGACCGCAGCAGCGGCGCTGTCTCTATTCCTCCCGGTGATCATGTGACTGGTCACATGATCGCCGGGTGCCATTAGTGACAGACTGTTGCTGGGTCTTACTAGACCCAGCACAGCCCTATTAGTGACAATCGTCACTATGAGAGGGCTGATTTCCCCTGTAACTGGGGCTGCTGTGCAGCTCCAGTTACAGTGGAAAAGATGGTGTAAAAACAAAAGAAAAAAAAAATATAAAGTTCCCCAAAGGTCTTTTTTGACCTTTGAGGATCAGACCATAGTAATAAAAAAATAGTAAAGTACAAAAAATAAGTAAATAATAAATACACATAAAATACCCACCCCCAAAAAATACCGTTCCCCCTGTCAATCATTGTTGTAACGCTAGCGCTGACCCAATTACCCTAATATAGACATGTAATATATAGAAATGTACGGTAGACAATGACGATCACAAATAAAAGGTCTATTTTAGGGTAAAACTATGTTATTACCAAAAAAAATAGCTGAAACGTAAAAAAGCTTATTTTTTTACTATGATTTTCAAACTTTATGAATGAAAATTCTAAAATGGCAAAAAAGGTGTGTATAAAAACGATAAAAAAAATAAACCTGCATTGTCTACGGAAAAAACGCCGCAAAAATAACGTCGTTAGCGCAACAAATAAAAAAGTTATAGCCATTTAACTAACGTGCTAAAAATGGCTAAACGGTACCCCGTCCTGAACTAGATAAGATCTTCTGGGGTCCTGTATCTAAGCCTACATTGTTAGGCTTAGATACAGGGTCTAACAAACAGTGTCACACATGGAGCCTGTATCTAAGCCTAACACAATGTAGGCTTAGATACAGGACCCCAGATGACAATCTTTTTATTCCTGTATAAGGGTATGTTCACATGGCCTATTTACGGACGTAATTCGGGCGTATTAACCCCCGAATTACGTCCGAAATTACGGCTTGAAATCGTTGGCAAACATCTGCCCATTGAAAGCAATGGGCTGATGTTTGTCTGTTCACACGAGGCGTATATTTACGCGTCGCTGTCAAAAGACGGCGCGTAAATAGACGCCCGCGCCAAAGAAGTGTCATGTCACTTCTTCAGACGTAAATGGAGCCGTTTTCCATGGACTACATGGAAAACCAGCTACAGTTACGTCCGTAATGGACGCGGCGTTCAAGCGCCTGCACATGCCGTTACGGCTGAAAGACAGGGCTGTTTTCTCCTGAAAACAGCCCTGTAATTTCGGCCGTTATGGACGCTGCCGTGTGAACATACCCTAAGATTAGTGTTTTGGGGCCCTGTATCTAAGCCTAACATGTGGTATTCTTAGATACATGGCCCATGTGTGACACTGTCTGCTTGGGTAATGTATCTAAGGCTACCTTGCGGTAGGCTTAGATACATGGTCTAAGGCCTCATGCACACGACCGTGTTCGGTCCGTGATATACGGTCCGCATGTCGGCCGCTTGTCCCGGACCGTACAAAGTACAGGGAGCCGGGCTCCTAGCATCATACTTATCTATGACGCTAGGTGTCACTGCCTATCCACGTAACTACTGTCACACACTAAAACATGATTACAGTACGGGACAGTAGTTCCGCGGACAGGCAGTGACCCCTATCGTCATAGATAAGTGTGATGCTAGGAGCCCGACTCCCTGCACTGTGTTCGGTCCGGGACATGCAGCCGACATGCGGACCGTATATCACGGACCGAACACGGTCGTGTGCATGGGGCCTAACAGTATCACACATGAGCAGTGTATCTAAGCATCCCTCTCTTTTTTTTTTTCTTAGTTATTATGTGTTTTTTACAGGTTGGGTCCTTGGTACTACAGCAAGTTCAAGGACTACTTCAATGACACCTTTTTTATTTTTAATAAAATCGTTAACCAGTGTTGTGTGTGTTATTTTATTACAATATTTTTTCTATGTCCTTCTCATTTATTTAAAAATGTATTATTAGTGCATTATTAATGGCCACTGTCTAACAGCGTCCATTAGTAAGGCTTCATGCACACTAGAGTGTGTATTTTCCGCGCGTGAAAAGCTTGCGTCAATCCCATCCGTGTGTTTGCGTTAGGGCGGATTAACACGAACGTGCTATACGTCCGTGCAACCCACGTGGTTTTCACGCGTGTCGCACAGACCTATGCAAGTCTATGGGGCAGTGCAGACAGTCCGTGAGTTTTACGCAGCGTGAGTCCGCTGCGTAAACTCGCGACATGTTCTATATTTCTGCGTTTTTCGAGCATCACGCACCCATTGAAGTCAATAGGTACGTGAAAATCAGGCGCATCCCATGGAAGCACTTCCGTGGGACGAGCGTGATTCGCGCAACAGCAGTAAAATAATGAATGTAAACAGAAAAGCACCACGTGCTACAAACATCCAGAGTGTCATAATGATGGCGGCTGCGCGAAAACCGCAGCCGCGCATCCGTATGAACATGACACGGAGCTGTCAAGTGCATTTTGCGCACGCAAAACGCCACCGTATTTGTGTGCGCAAAACGCACACGCTCGTTTAAATCCGCCCTTATGCATCAGTGTGCTTTTCGATTGCCATGTGTTAGTCACGCACTCACAAAGCCAGCCCATTTTTACCTTCTTTTTTACAACAAATTGCTGTGTAAATCACGCACCAAACACGTGTGTGCTGTTTGTGGTTTTCACGCATGCATTGACTTCAATGTGAGTGTAGGTGCATGATAACGCACCAGTAGAGGACATGCAGTATGTTTCACGCAGCGGACTCTCGCTGCGTGAAAAGTCACACATGTGTCAACGGCCCCATTGAAATAAATGGGTTGCGTGTGTTGTGCGTTTTTTCAAAGCACAGCACACAGACTTGATTCACGCTAGTGTAAATCGCGCATAAGGCCCCATTCACACCACGTCGAAACCACGCACAGCACACGCGACCCATTTATTTCAATGGGGCCGTTTTCACGCAGCGAGAGTCCGCTGCGTGAAACATACTGCATGTCCTCTATTGGTGCGTTATCATGCACCTACACTCAACTAGATGCATGCGTGAAAACCATGCACTAAACAAGCGTGTTTGGTGCGTGATTTATGCTGCAATTTGTTGTAACAAGCATTAAAATCGAGCATTAAAACTGCCTTGCGGGAAAAAGAAGCGACATGCTCCATCTTTGGGTGTTTACGCCTCTGACCTCCCATTGACTTCAATGGGAGGCAGAGAAAGCGTATTTCGCGTTGTTTTATGCCTGCGGCGCTCAATTGCCGCGGGCGAAAAACGCCACGGAAAACGACGCAAAAAACGCAGCAAAAAAAGCCACAAACAATGCCGCAAAAAACAGACGCAAAAAAAAATCGCCGAAAAGGCTACGATAAATGCCGCGAAAAACATCACAAATAAAGCCGCGAACAAAGAGGCAAAGAACGCCACGAAAAACGACAGGGAAAACGACACGAAAGACGCAATGAAAAACGCAGAAAAAAAACCGCAAAAAAAGACGTGAAAAACGACGCAAAAAAGGCTACGATAAACGCCACGGAAAAAGCTGCGAAAAACATAGCGGAAAAAGACGCGAGAAACGCCGCAAACAGAGGCAAAGAACGCAGCGAAAATCAACTGGGAAAACGCCACGAAAGACGCAACGAAAAACGCTGCAAAAATAGGCGCAAACAACGACGCAAAAAAAGAAATGATAAACGACGTGAAAAAGGCTACGATAAACGCAATGGAAAACACAGCAAAAAACATCGCAAAAAAAGACGAAAACAAACAAGCAAAAAACGCCAAGATAAACGAAGCGAAAAATGACCCGAACAAAGCGGCAAACAAATACGCAAACAGCGCACAAAAAACGCCGGGTAAAAACGACGCAAAAATCAACGTGCAGGGAGAGGTAAATCTGCCGCAAACTTCAAGACGGAATTTTGAGGCAGATATTCCTCCTGCAAAAAAACTCTGTGTGAACCCAGCCTTAGTGGAGAGAGACATGAGATAGAAGAGGGTGGACGAGGGTTAGGGTGGACGAGGGTGAGGGTGGACGAGGGTGAGGGTGGGCGAGGGTGAGGGAGACACGAAGAGGTTTATAGACCTGAAAAGAGAAAGAAAACATAAATGTGAAAAATATAATGGGGGGAGAACGGTCACCATCCTTCAAGAATGTCAGCAAGAAGACAAGTCCAGTGAAGGAGGTCAGCGGGGAGGAGCAAGGACAGCTCACATGAACTCTTGGAAGGTACGTGCACGCTCATTGCAGCCTGCAATGAGCGTGCACGGGAAAAAAGTTTCATCACAAGGAAAGATCAACAAACCAGAGCTGAACTGCATGTAAACAAACCGTGCTAAACTCAAAGAAGAAATGTGCTAAGTAGAATTTTTTTTTAAAATAATGCTTTATTTAGGTTGTCTGTATAAGGGGTAATGTATGACACAGTTTTTGAAAAAATGTTGGTATCTCGGACAACCCCTTTAAGGCCAAAACTAGGCTGCGTCCTTAAGGGGTTAAAGGCTATGGACACCTTTATAGAAATTATTTAATTGCATTATATGTATTTTATTGAATAAATAAATATAAACTAAATAAACATTAAAATTGTAACAACATGAAGGAAAAGTTTTTAAATTGTGGAAATCACAGGATCGATAGATAAGTTAATGATATGCCAATGATAAAAAAAAAAATGGAAACAAAATATTCCAAACATCTTGGTTTGTTCAGTATCGAGTATAAGGGTATGTTTTACGCCTCGCATTATGCCTGAAAAAACAGCTCCATTACGCCTACATATATCTGCCCATTGCTTGCAATGGGATTTACGATGTTCTGTTCCCACGAGCCTTTATTTTACGCGTCGCTGTCAAAATACGGCGCGTAAAAAGACGGCTCGTCAAAAGAAGTGCAGGACACTTCTTGGGATGTTTTTGGAGGCGTTTTTCATTGACTCCATTGAAAAACAGCTCCAAAAACGGCCGTAAAAACGCATTGAAAAACGCGAGTTGCTACAAAAACATCTGAAAATCAGGAGCTGTTTTCGCCTGAAAACAGCTCCATATTTTCAGATGTTTTTGGTCACTACGTGTGAACATACCCTTAGCGCCACAGTCAGAAACACACGCACTTACATACATTGGCATGCTATCAATGAGGTTATTAATGGTTATCTGAGGAATGTTATTACACGCTGAATGCACTTCGGCACGCAAATCATCAAGATGGACTGCTGGCAGCTTCCTTTACAATTGCCCACCAATGACGTCCCAGATGTGCTCGATGGGAGACAAGTCTGGAGACGCTGCAGGCCATGGTAGCATGTTTAAGCCACGCAGGCTGCTCACAGTAGTGCGAACAACATGTGGCCTGGCGTTGTCTTGTTGGACACTTTGGAGAAACGGCCGTACTACTGGTTCCACGACCAAATCAATGTAACGACTAGAGGTGAAGCTCTGTTGGATCTGGTCATTTCTAATAAGGCAGATCTTGTTGGGAATGTCAATGTTCGTGAAAACCTCGGTAACAGTGATCATAATATAGTTACATTTTACCTATACTGTAAAAAACAAACGCAGGCTGGGAGGGCAAAAACATTTAATTTTAAGAAAGCCAATTTCCCCAGGATGAGGGCGGCAATTCAGGATATGGACTGGGAAGAACTAATGTCAAATAATGGAACAAATGATAAATGGCAGATTTTCAAATCTACTTTGAGTTATTATAGTGCAAAATTTATTCCTATAGGTAACAAGTATAAACTACTCAAATTAAACCCCACATGGCTTACACCTTCTGTGAAAGGGGCAATACACGACAAAAAAAGGGCATTTAAAAAATACAAATCTGAGGGTACAGCTGTAGCCTTTGTAAAATATAAAGATCTTAATAAAATCTGTAAAAATGTCATAAAATTAGCAAAAATACTAAATGAAAGGCAGGTGGCCAAGGATAGTAAAACAAATCCCCAAAAATTCTTCAAGTATATAAATGCTAAAAAGCCAAGGTCTGAACATGTAGGACCCCTAGATAGTGGTAATGGGGAGTTGATCACAGGGGATCAAGAGAAGGCAGAGTTACTAAATGGGTTCTTTAGCTCTGTATATACAACAGAAGAAAGAGCAGCTGATGTAGCCGGTGCCAGTGCTGTTAATATATCAGTTGATATACTGAATTGGATGAATGGAGATATGGTCCAAGCTAAATGAAATAAAATAAATGTGCACAAGGCCCCGGGACCAGATGGGTTACACCCTAGAATTCTTAAAGAGCTTAGTTCAGTTATTTCTGTCCCCCTTTTCATAATATTCAGAGAATCTCTAGTGACTGGTATAGTGCCAAGGGACTGGCGCAGCGCAAATGTGGTGCCTATTTTCAAAAAGGGCTCTAGGTCTTCCCCGGGTAATTATAGACCAGTAAGCTTAACATCCATCGTGGGGAAAATGTTTGAGGGGCTATTGAGGGACTATATAGGATTATGTGACAATAAATAGCATTATAAGTGACAGCCAGCACGGTTTTACTAAGGACAGAAGTTGTCAAACTAACCTAATCTGTTTTTATGAAGAGGTGAGCAGAAGTCTAGACAGAGGGGCCGCTGTGGATTTAGTGTTTTTGGACTTTGCAAAGGCATTTGACACTGTCCCCCATAGACGCCTAATGGGTAAATTAAGGACTATAGGTTTAGAAAATATAGTTTGTAATTGGATTGAGAATTGGCTCAAGGACCGTATCCAGAGAGTTGTGGTCAATGATTCCTACTCTGAATGGTCCCCGGTAATAAGTGGTGTACCCCAGGGTTCAGTGCTGGGACCACTATTATTCAACTTATTTATTAATGATATAGAGGATGGGATTAATAGCACTATTTCTATTTTTGCAGATGACACCAAGCTATGTAATATAGTTCAGACTATGGAAGATGTTCATGAATTGCAAGCAGATTTAAACAAACTAAGTGTTTGGGCGTCCACTTGGCAGATGAAGTTTAATGTAGATAAATGTAAAGTTATGCATCTGGGTACCAACAACCTGCATGCATCATATGTCCTAGGGGGAGCTACACTGGCGGATTCACTTGTTGAGAAGGATCTGGGTGTACTTGTAAATCATTAACTCAATAACAGCATGCAGTGTCAATCAGCTGCTTCAAAGGCCAGCAGGATATTGTCGTGTATTAAAAGAGGCATGGACTCACGGGACAGGGATGTAATATTGCCACTTTACAAAGCATTAGTGAGGCCTCATCTAGAATATGCAGTTCAGTTCTGGGCTCCAGTTCATAGAAAGGATGCCCTGGAGTTGGAAAAAATAAAAGAAGAGCAACGAAGCTAATTAGGGGCATGGAGAATTTAAGTTATGAGGAAAGATTGAAAGAATTAAACCTATTTAGCCTTGAAAAAAGACGACTAAGGGGGGACATGATTAACTTATATAAATATATTAATGGCACATACAAAAAATATGGTGAAATCCTGTTCCTTGTAAAACCCCCTCAAAAAACAAGGGGGCACTCCCTCCGTCTGGAGAAAAAAAGGTTCAATCTGCAGAGACGACAAGCCTTCTTTACCGTGAGAACTGTGAATCTATGGAATAGCCGACCGCAGGAGCTGGTCACAGCATGGACAGTAGATGGCTTTAAAAAAGGGTTAGATAATTTCCTAGAACAAAAAAATATTAGCTCCTATGTGTAGAAATTTTTCCTTCCCTTTTCCCGTCCCTTGGTTGAACTTGATGGACATGTGTCTTTTTTCAGCCGTACTAACTATGTAACTATGTAACGCCGAGCTATTAGTGTACCTAAAATAAAGACTGGAGGGGTCTGGCTACCATACATTATGCCACCCCATATCATATCCCTGGGAGTAGGACTGGTGTGACGCTTTCTTGTGAAGGCCTCTTTATGGCGTTGCCCATGTGGAGACCAATCTCTGGCTATCATTGCGTCAGAGATAGACTCCATTCCAGCCTCCATCGCCGTCTTCCCGTGCACCATGATAGCCTTTGAGAGCGTGTCGTCAATGAAACACCTGTAGCTGGACGTCTGGCTCGTAGTCGAATGCCATGCAAGCGCCTTTGATGGTTGGTGTTGACACTGGTTTCATTACTATTTCCTGGGCAATGTGTATGGGCCTCATTTATCAAAATTATGAAATCGAAAGACTGGCCTTGTGTCAATAATAATCAATCACACAACAGCTTTACATTTTTCAGAGAAGTTCAAAGGCCATTTATAAATAACAATATTCTCAAGCCCTGTTCACATCACGTTTGGCCTTTCTGTTCATCTGTTCCGTCAGAGGAACAGATGAACAGTAAGACAAACGAAAATTAGTGTCTCCATTTGCAATACCATTGATTTCAATGGTATTTTCTTTCTTTCAGTTGGTTTCAGTTTGCGTCTGTTCCGCTAGGTTTCCATTTTTTTGACGGGAACAATAGAATAGTGTACTGTACTTTTGTTCCTGTCGGAAAAACAAAAACCTAGCGGAACGGACACAAATTGAAACCAACTGAATGAAAAAAATACCACTGAAATTAATGGTATTGCAAACAGAAACGCTAGTTTTTATTACAATCCAAATACTTTCCCTGCAGTAAATCACAATTCAGCGTTACTCACCCATACCCAGAGTTAGGCCCTGTTCACACTGAGGTTTTTGCACACAGAAAAATCGGTCTCAATTTTGAGGCAGATTTTGACCTGCCTGCAATTTCTTGCCACGATTCTCGCAGCATTTTTTGTCCGCGGCCAAAACGCAGCAAAGAACGCTTTATCTGCCTCCTATTGATTTCAATGAGAGGTCAGAGGCAGAACTGCTTCAAGAAAGAGCAGGCCGCTTTTTTTTTACCGCGAGTGGCTAAAAACCGCCGCAGAAAAAAAGTCTGCACCTCCCATTGAAATCAATGGGAGGCGATTTCGGACATTTTTTGCCGCTGATTCCGACACGGTTTCCGCGTTTAAATCAGCGTAAAAAAAACCCCTCAGCGTGAACTGCGCTTAATGCTCTACCTGCAGGCAGACTTTCCAGATAATAGTCATGTCTGCTTGCTCAATAAATTACAAACACCATTATGCGCTTTGTTTTTCCATTTGATGTGTATCCCCTCCCCCACCCCAAGTACCCTTCATTAGCACATGGGTACGCTCTGCATTCCCTGCGCTCTGTGACACATAGCAGTCGCCTCACAATGGCCACAAGTGCCCCTAATAAAACCTTTTTTCTTTGCATTGATGGATCAGTGAGGACTGTGGTGAGTGATCTGAATCTTCCTCTAACGGAAGTGGAACTCTCCACAATAATCCGATCTCTCCCGTTACATAAAGCTCCTGGCCCAGATGGTTTGTCCGGAGTAAACGTTTGAAGAATCCCTTTTACCCCATTTGACACTTTGCAACATGCCAATATACATGGTTCCTTCCCTAAGGAGATGCTGAGTGCAGTGATAGTGACACTTCCAAAGCCAGGCAAAACTCCAGATTCACCACAAAATTTTCGCCCCATATCCCTACTCAATTCTGACCTGAAAATGTATGCTAAAGTTCTAGCGAACCGTTTAGCTGCCAAGATTCCCTTTCTAGTCAATCGGGATCAGGTAGGGTTTGTCAAGGGTCAGCAGGCCCCAGAAAATACTAGGAGGGTTCTTCATATTTTAGATCACTTGTTTGACATGGGGACTCAGGCTGTTCTAATAACTCTAGATGCCGAAAAGGCATTCGATAGAGTAAATTGGTCGTTCGTCTTCTCAGTGATGGATGAGATGGGACTTGGGGGATCAATAGTAAATGCAATTAAAGCCCTATACACATCCCCCACAGCGAGGGTCTTTGTTAATGAAACTTTCTGAAGAGTTTTTGATAACGAATGGGACTAGGCACGGTTGTCCCCTGTCCCCTTTGATTTTCATCCTTTCTATAGAGCCATTAGCTCAAGCTATTAGACAACATTCAGACATTCATGGGGTACGAATAGGAGATCGCTCTCATTGCATTTCTCTTTATGCGCATGACATAATATTAACTCTGGAAAAACTGGAATTATCCTTATTAGCGGCCTTTAAGCTCATACAAGAATTTAGTGTCATCATTTTACAAGGTTAATATAGGAAAATCACAGGCTATGCCTTTAAATTGCTCACCTTCGGATCTGCGGTTCCTGCTTTCCAGCTTTTCTCTAGATTGGCAACAGAACCAAATTAAGTACTTGGGGATAAATATCACTTCCAAAGTTTCGCAGTTATATCAGACCAATTATTCTTCTATGTTGTCGCAAATAGAACTTGACTTGATGCAGTTGGCAACGCATGAAGTCTCATGGATAGGCAGAATAGCTGCGTTGGTGCTTCCGAAATTATTGTATCTTTTTCGGACGCTAACGATCAAAATGCCCTTATCTTTTTTCACTAAGGCTCATAGATTGCTTACCTCGTATATCTAGAAGGGGTGTAGACCACGTATAGCAGGAAGACTATTGAACAACGGGAAAACAACTGGAGGCCTGAGCTTGCCCAATATTCACCATTATTACCTGGCCACTCAGATATCTCAATTGAAGCAGTGGTGGAGGGGTGACTCTTCCCAACATTGGGTCCATATTGAAATCTCACTAGCACATATACATAATGTAAAAGCTCTTTTAATAATCGGATTAAATCCTTGCTCGCCAAAATTATCTCTACCATATTTTCTGTCAACATTTCTACAGAACTGGATAAAATTCCATTCCTATTGTATAACATTTTCATTTTCTCTACTCCCTTGTTCACCCATAGAGGCTCTCGAGCTCCTTCTCCCTGACTTGGATCTCTGTTCCTGAAATAATGGGGGCTTGACTCAAATGATATCCCTTATAGTAAATGACCAATTGCTACAATTTAGCTCCCTCCACGACAGGTTTGGTATTCCACATTCCGAGTTTTACAAATTTCTTCGAATTAGACATCTATTACAATCTGATTGTCCATTTACGGTCACAGCTAATTCTGATATATTCCAGTTATGGTCTCAGCCTGCTATACAACTTAAAGGCTTGCGTCCTTTATATGACCTCTTAGGATTAAAAGCTAAATTTGAAAAGTATTCCCCTTTCCTGGCCTGGGAGAGGGAGCTCGCACGAGTTTATTCCCCATCTACATGGACATATTCTCTCTCCTTTGCAGCAAAACACCTGAAGTGTACTTTGCATTATGAGTCAATGATGAAGACTATGCTTCGATGGTATTATACTCCTGATAGAATTCAGCATATGTATCCTAATGCTTCCCACTATTGTTGGAGAAATTGTGGGGGCCGAGGCACCCTTCTCAACATTCTATGGAATTAACCGATGCTCAAAAATCTTTGGGACTCTTCGTTCCTTTTGTTGTCAAGACTTATAGGGACTCCCATTGCTCCTTCCCCATCGCTAGCATTGCTTTTTCTAAACATTAACAATATACCGGCTGAGTATAGAATTATATCAGCACAGGTATTCATCGCGACCAAACTGGTAATAACTAGATATTGGAAAAGCTCGATAATCCCTCCTATGCAGGAAATTATTGCACATGTCAATAGTACTTGTTCTCATGAGAAAATGATGGCATATAAGAAGGATGGTTCCCTGCGTCCTTGTATTGACTACCGGGGTCTCAACCAGATCACGGTGAAAAATAAGTATCCGTTGCCACTCATCTCAGAACTGCTTGATCGTATACGTGGTGCCAATATTTTTTCTAAACTAGACCTGCGTGGGGCTTAAAATCTAATCCGGATTCGCCAGGGTGACGAATAGAAGACTGCATTTAACACCCGTGTAATGAATATCTAGTAATGCCCTGCGGCCTGTGTAATGCTCCCGTGGTCTTCCAGGGGTTCATTAATGACATCTTCCGTGACCTCCTCTATGTTTGTGTTGTGGTCTATCTTGATGACATTTTAATTTTTTTCTCCAGATCCTATAAGTCATCAGAGACATGTCCATCAAGTTTTGCTGTGGTTAAGGGAGAATCGCCTGTACGCCAAGTTAGAGAAGTGCGTGTTTGAAAGAGATGCTCCACCCTTCCTGGGCTACATCGTCTCAAATCGAGGTGTCAATATAGATCCTGAAAAGGTAAAGTCCGTCCAGGAATGGTCACGCCCCCAAGCCTTGAGGGCCGTACAGCGCTTTCTGGGATTCGCCAATTTTTACAGACAGTTCATTCCAAACTTCTCACTGACATCTCCTATTTCTAACCTCACCGAGAAGGACATGAACGCCAAGGTGTGAACTCCTGAGTCCGCATTCAATAGCCTGAAGAGTGCCTTCACGTCAGCCTCTACCCTCCATCCTCCAGATGTTTCTCGACAGTTCTCGTTGGAGGTGGATGCCTCCTCTGTCGGTGCTGGTGCAATCCTGTTCCAGAAAGGTTCCAAGGGCAAGTCAATGGTATGTGGATATTTCTCTAAGCTCTTCTCTTCCGGAGAACACAATTACTCGATTGGGGATCGGGAGTTACTGGCCATCAAATTGGCCCTGGAGGAATGGAGACATCTACTAGAGGGCGCAGCTCATTCCATCCTGATTTTTACGGACCACAAGAATCTCACCTATCTCCAGACGGCCCAACGGCTGAACCCTCGTCAGGCCAGGTGGTCGCTGTTCTTTACCAGGTTCCAGTTTGAGCTCCATTATCGCCCGGCCGACAAGAATGTGAGGGCCAATGCCTTGTCCAGGTCATTCGAGACAGAGGACACCGTGGAGTTTCCACAGAATATTTGTAATGTCGGGGTAGGGAGACAGACAGGTGAGCCCTAATCTACCTGCCACTCAGTCCCTGCCTACTTGCTCGGCCCGTCCTAGGCGACAGCGTACAACTGGGCAACGGTCCCTACGCTCAATATGTGGAAAGTTCAGGGGCGTCAGGAGCCAAGGAGAAGGCCCATTTTTGGGGGCCGTCCTGGAGCCGGGACATAATTATACCCACTCGCTGGCTCTCAGAACCTGAGGAGTGGGGCCTTAGACGGAAATAGAGCCTACAACTCTCCCGAAAGGAGAAAAAAGTCTTCCGGTCCCCTGAGAACCGGTCAGGCAACTTGAGGTGGGGTTCAAGAGGTGAGGTGGAGGGCACTATCTGGTTAGCATCACACTGGTCGCACCTCTGAGTCAGGGCTTGGACCTGTAGGGAGAGACCCTGCATTTGTTGAGCCAGGGTCTCAAGGGGGTCCATAGTAGTGTAGGAACCAGGGTAGAAAAGGTATATGGGCCTGTGATTTTGTCATGTCGGGGTAGGGAGACAGACAGGTGTGCCCTAATCTACCCGCCACTCAGTCCCTGCTTACTTGCACGGCCCATCCTAGGCGACTGCGTACAACTGGGCGACGGTCCCTACGCTCAATATGTGCATGAACGACAAACAGACAAGGGTACACAGAAGCTAAGGGAAATGGAGCAGTTGCCCACGGCAACACCGTGAGCAACAAGAGTAGTGAACGAGCCAAGTCAAACCAGGAGTGTACGAGGTACCAAACGCAGAGCAGGAGCGTAGTCAGTAAAGCCAGGGTCGATATGAATCAATAATAGTGGAAAAAAAGGGGACCACCGGCGCTGCTATAGACGATGTCGAGGCAAGAGATGATGATTAATGTTTTAATGAAAGAGGCTACGCGTTTCGACGCCGAACGCGTAGCCTCTTTCATTAAAACATTAATCATCATCTCTTGCCTCGACATCGTCTATAGCAGCGCCGGTGGTCCCCTTTTTTTCCACTATTATTGATCCATTTGACAGCAAAACTCGTTTTGCTTGTGCACGGACCTGGCTGCAGCTTTCTGGCTTTTGAGATACTTAACGGTATCCACTAACAAAGGTGAGCAATTTTCTTACATTAGATTGCTCCTTGTACTCCCTTGCTTTATTGCACTATGTGGCGCCGTGTATCTCTTTTTCTTCTCCCTTAGTAGGGTCGATATGAAGCAGAGGTTAATAGTATAAGCAGGAACAGCAGAGCCAGGAAACAAGAGAGAATCACAGGCAAAGACAAGAAGCAAATGAAGGTATAAATAGATCGAGGGCGGGAGCTAGAACCGTCTGGCCAGGCTGTGATAGGTTCTCCCACTCCTCAGCCTACCAGCCTGAGTGGTAGCCGATCGAGTCACTCTATCAGACCTAGGAACAGATGCAGACTGATTAACCACGGGCGTCGACATAGAAGCTGTGTCTGGCAGATCCTTTACAGTACCCCCCCCCTTTTATGAGGGGCCACTGGACCCTTCTTAGGTGGACCTGGCTTATTGGGGAACCGAAGATCAAACCTCCTGAGAAATACCCCAGCGTGAACATCCCGGGCAGGTACCCAAGTCCTCTCATCAGGCCCGTATCCTCTCCAATGGACCAGGTACTGGAGGGAGCCTTGGACCATCCTGCTGTCCACAATCTTGGCCACCTCGAATTCTACCCCTTCAGGGGTGAGAACAGGGACCGGAGGTTTCCTCGAGGTAACCAAGGTCGGGGAGCAGCGTTTCAGGAGGGAGGCATGAAACACGTCGTGTATTTGAAAAGACGGGGGTAACTCCAGCCGGAAGGAGACAGGGTTAAGGACCTCAATGACCTTGTACGGCCCTATATACCGGGGAGCAAATTTTTTGGACGGAACTTTAAGGCGCAAATTTTTTGAAGACAGCCACACCAGATCTCCGACCACAAACAAGGGGTTAGCAGAACGTCTTCTATCTGCCTGAGTCTTTTGTATGCTCTGGGACGCCTCTAGGTTCTTCTGAACCTGGGCCCAGACTGTGCACAGTTCCCGATGAACGACATCTACCTCGGGATTGTTGGAAGTGGAACCATCAGGCGAAACGGAGGAGAACCGTGGATTAAACCCAAAATTACCGAAAAAGGGGGAGACCCCTGACGAGTTACTGACCCAGTTATTAAGGGAAAATTCGGCGAGGGGAATGAAGGAGACCCAATCATATTGACAGTCAGAGATAAAATACCTTAAATATTGTTCTAGAGACTGATTAGTCCTCTCAGTTTGGCCATTAGTTTCAGAATGTAAGGCCGAGGAGAAGGACAGATCAATCTCCAACTTTTTACAGAAAGCTCTCCAAAACAATGAAACAAATTGTACCTCTCTGTCAGAAACAATATGGACAGGAACCCCATGGAGATGCAGGATGTGTTTGACAAACAAGGTAGCTAACGTCTTGTCATTGGGTAGTTTCTTGAGTGGCACAAAGTGGCACATCTTACTGAAGCGGTCTACTACAACCCACACCACCGACTTGCCTTGAGATGGAGGCAGATCGGTGATAAAATCCATGGAGATATGGGTCCAAGGTCTCTGGGGAATGGATCAAAGAACATAGTAAGCCCGCTGTCGGGACCTGGGAGTCTTGGACCTAGCACAAATTTCACAAGCGGCGACGTAGGCCTTAACGTCTTTAGGCAACCCAGGCCACCAATAGTTTCTAGCAATGAGGTGCTTGGTACCCAGGATGCCTGGATGGCCAGATAGTGCAGAGTCATGATTTTCCCTGAGTACCCTTAGCCGGAATTGCAGGGGAACAAACAGCTTGTTCTCAGGAGGGTTCCCGGGAGCTGAACCTTGATCAGCCGCAATTTCGGAGACTAAGTCAGAATCAACAGAGGATATTATTATACCTGGGGGCAAAACACAAGCAGGATCTTCCTCCGAAGGAGGGCTGGCCATGAAGCTACGCAACAGTGCATCAGCTTTAATATTTTTAGACCCAGCCCTATAGGTGACCACAAAGTTGAATATAGTAAAAAACAAAGCCCATCAAGCTTGTCTCGGGTTTAGCCTCCGGCCAGATTCTAGGAAAACCAGATTCTTGTGGTCGATAAGGACCGTTACCTGGTGCCTAGCCCCCTCCTAGAAGCGGCGCCACTCTTCAAATGCCCATTTAATGGCTAAGAGTTCGTGGTTGCTCATGTCATAGTTACTCTCAGTGGGCGAGAACTTCCTGGAGAAGTAGGCACAGGGACGGAGATGGGTGAGGTACCTGGTACCCTGGGACAAGACAGCAGCCACTCCCATCTCGGAGGCGTCAACCTCCACGATGAATGGCTCCATTTGGTTAGGCTGAATCAGTACTGGGGCAGAGATAAAGCACTTCTTAAGGATCTCAAAAGCCTGAACCGCCTCCGGAGGCCAGTGGAGGAGATCAGCACCTTTGCGAGTAAGATCCGTAAGAGGCTTAGCGATGACCGAGAAGTTAGCAATAAATCTCCTGTAATAATTAGCAAAGCCCAGGAAGCCACTGTAACGCCTTCAGGGAGGCAGGTTGGACCCATTCAGCCACAGCCTGAACCTTGGCAGGATCCATGCGGAATTAATTAGGAGTGAGGATTTGACCCAAAAATGGTATCTCCTGCACCCCAAACACACATTTTTCTGATTTAGCAAAGAGTTTGTTTTCCCGAAGGGCCTGGAGCACCTTCCTGACATGCTCAATGTGGGAGGACCAGTCCTTGGAAAACACAAGTATGTCATCAAGGTACACTACAAGAAATGCCCCCAGGCAGTCTCTTAAAATCTCATTTATGAAATTCTGGAAGACCGCGGGAGCATTACACAACCCAAAGGGCATGACAAGGTATTCGAAATGACCTTCGGGCGTGTTATACGCAGTCTTCCACTCATCCCCTTCTCTGACTCGGATAAGGTTATAAGCCCCCCGAAGATCAAACTTAGGGAACCATTGGGCCCCCTGAACCTGATTGAAGAGATCAGGAATCAAAGGAAGGGGATACTGGTTCCTAAGACCACCATCCTTCTTCCCCACAAAGAAGAAGCCAGCACCTACCGGAGAAGTAGAGGGGCAAATGTAACCCTTGGCCAGGCTTTCCTGGATATATTCTCTCATGGCCTCACGTTCGGGACAAGAGAGACTAAATATCCTACCCTTAGGGAGCTTAGCTCCTGGTACCAAATCGATTGCGCAATCGTATTCTCTATGAGGAGGTAACACTTCGGAGGCCTTTTTAGAAAAAACATCAGCGAAGTCCTGAATAAATTCAGGTAGAGTGTTCACCTCCTCAGGGAGAGAAATAAAATTAACAGAAAAACAGGACGTCATGCATTCATTACCCCATTTAGTAAGATCCCCAGTATTCCAGTTAAACTTGGGATTATGCATCTGCAACCAGGGAAGGCCTAAAACCAAATCGGACGATAATCCCTGCATCACCAGTACAGAGCACTGCTCCGAATGAATGGAGCCAACAATGGGTTCAAAAACAGGGGTATGCTGCGTAAAATAACTATTAGCAAGTGGAGTGGAGTCGATACCCACTACCGGGACAGGTTTAGGCAAATCAATCAATGGCATAGCTAGAGACATAGCAAATTCCACAGACATAATATTAGCAGAAGACCCTGAATCCACGAAGGCACTGCCGGTGACAGACCTACCCTCAAAAGAGACCTGAAAGGGAAGCAAGATCTTATTAGGTTTCATATTTACGGGAAATACCTGTGCGCCCAAGCGACCTCCCCGATGGTCACTTAGGCACGGAAGTTTTCCGGCTGCTTATTCTTACGCTTAGGACAGTAGTTCACTTAATGCTTGTCATCCCCACAGTAGAAGCAGAGACCATTCTTCCTGCGGAGCTCTCTACTTTGTTGGGGAGACACGGAGGCCCCGAGTTGCATTGGTTCATCCGAGTTTTCTGTGGAAGAATGAAGCAACGGAACCTCGGGAGCCATTATGGAGGAGCCAGAGGAGAAGGCACAAAAACGTTCAAATCGTCGTTCCCTGAGACGTCGGTCAAGTCATACCGCTAAAGCCATAACCTGATCTATGGAGTCTGAAGAGGGATAGCAAACTAGCAGGTCTTTCAGGGCGTTCGACAGACCCAATCTAAACTGGCACCTGAAGGCAGGGTCATTCCACCGAGAAGCTACACACCACTTTCTAAAGTCAGAACAGTACTCCTCAACGGGTCTCTTACCCTGACGTAAGGTCACCAGCTGACTCTCGGCAAAGGCAGTCTTGTCAGTCTCGTCATAGATGAGCCCGAGAGCAGAAAAAAAAAGTCAACAGAGGAAAGTTCAGGGGCGTCAGGAGCCAAGGAGAAGGCCCATTCTTGGGGGCCGTCTTGGAGCCGGGACATAATTATACCCACTCGCTGGCTCTCAGAACCTGAGGAGTGGGGCCTTAGACGGAAATAGAGCCTACAACTCTCCCGAAAGGAGAAAAAAGTCTTCCGGTCCCCTGAGAACCGGTCAGGCAACTTGAGGTGGGGTTCAAGAGGTGAGGTGGAGGGCACTACCTGGTTAGCATCACACTGGTCGCACCTCTGAGTCAGGGCTTGGACCTGTAGGGAGAGACCCTGCATTTGCTGAGCCAGGGTCTCAAGGGGGTCCATAGTAGTGTAGGAACCAGGGTAGAAAAGGTATATTGGCCTGTGATTTTGTAATGTCGGGGTAGGGAGACAGACAGGTGTGCCCTAATCTACCCGCCACTCAGTCCCTGCTTACTTGCACGGCCCGTCCTAGGCGACGGCGTACTGGGCGACGGTCCCTACGCTCAATATGTGCACGAACGACAAACAGACAAGGGTACACAGAAGCTAAGGGAAATGGGGCAGTTGCACATGGCAACACCGTGAGCAACAAGAGTAGTGAACGAGCCGAGTCAAACCAGGAGTGTACGAGGTACCAAACGCAGAGCAGGAGCGTAGTCAGTAAAGCCAGGGTCGATATGAAGCAGAGGTCAATAGTATAAGCAGGAACAGCAGAGCCAGGAAACAAGAGAGAATCACAGGCAAAGACAAGAAGCAAATGAAGGTATAAATAGACCGAGGGCGGGAGCTAGAACCATCTGGCCAGGCTGTGATAGGTTCTCCCACTCCTCAGCCTACCAGCCTGAGTGGTAGCAGATCGAATCACTCTATCAGACCTAGGAGCAGATGCAGACTGATTAACCACGGGCGTCGACACAGAAGCTGTGTCTGGCAGATCCTTTACAATATTATTGATCCGTCTTGAATTGTCTCTGTCAACCCCATGCAAGTTAGGGACATCCCTCCGGAGAGGACCTTTTTTGCGCCTGGCTGACAGAAGGAGAATACTCCGCTGGGGACACTGCTCTAGACCTGCAGGTCACGCGGGTACCCGTAAGACCCGAGACCTGATTGCCCGTCACTTCTGGTGGCCCACGCTGCCCAAAGACATCATGCACTTTGTTTCTTCCTGCTCAGTGTGTGCAGCTAACAAGGTTGCTCACTCCAGACCTGCGGGTCTGCTCCAGCAGCTGCCTGTGCCCGATGCTCCCTGGCAGCATATAGCTATGGACTTTATTACTGACCTGCCTCTCTCTGCGGGATGCAGTGCTGTCTGGGTGGTGGTGGACCGATTTTCGAAAATGACTCACTTCGTTCCACTGACAGGCCTTCCTTCTGCTCCTCAACTGGCAAACCTTTTCATCCAACACATCTTCCGCCTGCACGGCTTTCCGCGGCATATTGTGTCTCATCGGGGGGTTCAGTTCACCTCGAAGTTCTGGAGAGCCCTCTGCGAACTCCTAGGTGTGAAGTTGGACTTTTCCTCAGCCTACCATCCTCAGTCCAACGGTCAGATCGAGAGGATCAATCAGATCTTGGAGAACTACCTACGCCACTTCATCTCCAAGTAGCTGCTTCCGTGGGCTGAATTCGCATATAATAATCACACCAGCGAGTCCACAAGGAATACACCGTTCTTCATTGTCCATGGCCAACACCCACGAATTCCACTTCCGGTGCCTGATACGTCCGAGGTACCAGCAACTGACACTGCTTTTAGGGACTTCCTGCAGATCTGGCAGCAGACTCAATCGTCCATCCTACTGGCAGTCAACCGCATGAAACGGAAGGCAGACATAAGGAGAACAGAACCTCCTCAATTTCTCCCTGGCACGAAGGTCTCGCTGTCCTCTAGGAATATCTGACTGAGGGTGCCATCATACAAATTTGCTCCCAGGCTCCTCGGACCCTTCGAGATCCTACAGCAGATCAACTCTGTCGCCTACAAGCTTCGGCTGCCTCCTACCCTCAAGATTCCCAACTCCTTCCATGTCTCCCTCCTGAAGCCGGTGGTTCTGAACCGCTATACCAAGACTCCTAGGCCTGCGGTTGCCTCCAGCGGCCCTTCAGACACCTTCGAGGTTAAGGAGATCTTGGACGCCAAGAGGGTAAGAGGAAGAACTTTTTATTTGGTGGACTGGAGGGGGTTTGGCCCTGAAGAGTGGTCCTGGGAGCCAGAGGAGAACCTCAATGCTCCTACTCTTCTGAAGAAGTTTCTCTTCTGCTCTGGCCCCAAGAGGAGGGGGCGTAAGAGGGGGGGACACTGTAATGTCCATGGCCGTGGGCCGTCAGGCTCATTCACCTCCTGACGGCCGCAGCCATGGGTCTGCAAGCGCTGGCCACAGTCTCCTTCTTAGGAGAAGCCAGCGTTCACTTTTGCTTACCTTGGCCATGTCCCGTAGGGTGCTCGTGCCCGCTCTTAAAGGGCCAGCGCGCACCAGAGTTAAATGTCAAATTTAGCCCATGAGTACCCTGGACTATAAGAAGGGCCCAGACCCTTTCTCCCATGCCTGAGCGTTATTGTCGTTCCCTAAGTTTGTCTAAGCAAATGGTTTCCTAGTGTTTTCCAGTTCCCAGTGTTCCCCGTTCCTGCACCCTGTATCCCGTGCTACTTGGTCAAGTGCCGTACTGAGCTGTAGTCGTGCTGTACTGTATTCCACACCTGTCCTGCTACACCACGCCTGACGTCTGCCTGCTGCCTAAGTCCCAGCCGAGCCTGTCATTGCTGCTGTCTGTGCTGCCACAGGTACACTATACGAACTATAGACTGTGACCTGCGTCCTGTTGGCCAGCTGCCATACCGTCAAGGCGGTATGGCCCAGTGGGTCCACGCACCCAACGTGACATGAACTTTGACAAAAACGAGAAAGTATGGTCCAAAATAAGCCCTTTACCCCAACTCCAAATGCTAGGCACTATAAGATTGGTCCAATCTGAATTGTGCACATTCTTAAAGGTTGGGCAATCTGCCAATTACATCTTGGCATCAGAGGAGGGGATTTGGATGAGGCCCTATAAAAAAAGGGAGAGTCTCTGGATTTTCCGTATGTACTCTGTTAATCCCCGTGGCTTAAATGAGAACTTCAATTTTGGATGTTTCCTTTACTTACTGTCTTCATAATCTAAAATCTCTGTGATGTTTTTTCTTTTTTGCCTAATTGAAAGGATTATAGTGACCATTATATGGGGATTTTAAGGTTCACATTCCTCTCCTCTATTTAAGATATATCCCAGTAGAATCACAAGGATAATTGTCGAACCTATATCTACACCAACCTAATTCTAGATCATATTGCATTTATGGGTAATACAACAATAAAGTAAATATGAAATCAATAAAAAAATTGGTAATTTTTATATGGACAAATTCTTAATCAGTATATATCTGACAACTTTGTTTTTGTTTGTTATAACAGATTCAGCATTTATTATTTCTTCTTTTTAAATATACTATATGTATTTCCACTTTCAATGAGTATGCATACACACATTCTTTATTATCTTACCATCTCTCAGAATAGCAGTGATGTATGCCACAGTGTCAAAATATTCATAGCTTAGTAAGTGGGTTATTGTTACCTTCTTGCCCATTTCACTAGCCAGTATTTGTAAATACAGACCATAGCCATAGCCTTGTATCCAACAAGCTATGTTGTTGCACATTGATACACATTCACACTTTGAAATAAATTTTATTGGCCCATCTTGGTATCAATCATTCTATGACACATAAAAAGGGAGTCAATTCAGCAATCCCCGCCCCTAGAATATGCCGGAAATACCGGCGAAACGCGCGTCGGGCACAATAGTTTTTTAAACAATCAACATTGGTGTATAGTCCTAAATCTAGCTAGGACCTAACCTTTAGTGCGTCCCACCTCTCGTCCCGGTTAATAAAGTTTTAATTTTAATACTTACTGTTATATACCCACACACTTTTCCCTTTCCCTTCCATTATACTATTTTTATAAAAATAAATATGTCAGCAAGAGATAGACAATAAGCCATGGACTAAGTTCTGCCTATCCTCGTCTCCAGGTCTCCGTCCTAAGTTTACTTGTAATTCTGCCTCAAGATGATTGAATCTGAGACCAACAGGTTGCTAGGCCATCATACCAGGCCTCATGAGTAGAGATGAGCGAACTTATCAAAAGTTCGGTTCGGCTAGTTCGCCGAATTTCACAAAAAAGTTCGGTTCGGACCGAACTAGTTCGGACCGAACCTGTCACTTCCGTGCGCCGAGCATGCTACTGTCCGGGGTGCTGATAGAGTTAATGGGCTGCACTAACTCTTTCAGCAACCTTGACAGTACATGCTCGGCGCGCGGAAAATACAATTTAAATGTAATAAAAAAATAAAAATTATACGTTCGTACTTACTTTCCTCCTGTCCGGCCTCCAGCGATAACGTTTCATCCCTTTCGCCGCTGCAGCCAATCACAGGCTGTAGTGGCGGTCACGCACGTCAGGATGACGCTTCATCCCACGTGACCGCCTCTGCAGCCAATCACAGGCTGCAGCGGCGACATGGATGAAACGTCATCGCTGGAGGCCGGACAGGAGGAAAGTAAGTATGAACGTATTATTATTTTTTTTTGGCATGTATGTATGTTGGCATGTATGTATGTATGTATGTTGGTATGTTGGCATGTATGTATGTTGTCATGTATGTATGTATGTATGTATATCTGTGCATGTATGTTGGCATGTATGTATATATGTGCATGTTTGTATGTATATTTGCATGTATATATTTGCATGTATGTATGTATGTATGTATGTTTGCATGTGTGTATGTTTGCATATATGTATTTTTGCATGTATGTTGTCATGTATGTATGTATGTATGTTGTCATGTATGTATGTATATATGTGCATGTGTGTATGTATATATGTATGTATGTTTGCATGAATGTATGTTTGCATGTATGTGTGTTTGCATGAATGTATGTTTGCATGTATGTATGTATGCATGTTTGTATGTATATTTGCATGTGTGTATATATATGTATGTATGTATGTATGTATGTTGTCATGTATGTATGTATGTATGTATGTTGTCATGTATGTATATATGTGCATGTATGTTGGCATGTATATATGTGCATGTGTGTATGTATGTATATTTGCATGTATATATTTGCATGTATGTATGTTGTCATGTATGTATGTATGTATGTATATACGTATGTATATATGTGCATGTATGTTGGCATGTATGTATACATGTGCATGTTTGTATGTATATTTGCATGTATATATGTTTGCATGTGTGTATGTATGTTTGCATGTATGTATGTATGTTTGCATGTATGTATGTTGTCATGTATGTTTGTATGTATGTTGTCATGTATGTATGTATATATGTGCATGTATGTATGTTTGCATGTTTTTACTTTTGCATGTATGTTTGCATGTATGTTTATATATATGTGCATGTATGTAATTATGTTTGCATGTATTTATGTTTGCATGTATATTTGTGCATGCTTGTATATATGTATGTATGTATCTTTGCATGTTTGTTTGTATGTATGTATGTTTTCATGTGTGTGTGTATGCATGTATGTATGATAGTTTGCATGTATATATGTGTGTATGTTTGCATGTATGTATATTTGCATGTATATATGTGCATGCTTGTATGTATGTTTGTATATATGTATGTATGGCCATGTATGATACTGTCTGCTGGCGCCCTGTATCTAAGTCAACTTCGCGGCAGGCTTCTATACATGGTATAACAGTCAGTATCACACATTAAACTGAATCTAAGCCTACGACATGTTTTATTTCATTTTTTTAATTTTTTTACAGGTTTGGGGTTTGGACTACGTCGGTTTCGAGGACTACTTAGATGACGTTTTTTTCTACAATAAAATGGTTAATGAGGGTTGTGTTGGGGGTGCTTTATTTCAATAAAATATTTTATCTATATCTTTGTCTTTTTCTTTTCAAATTTTATTACTACCACTTTAGTAATGGCCGCTGTCTGAGTGACAACATCCATTACTAAGGCGAGGCTTAGTGTTAGCCGGTGCAGAGGCTAACACTAACCACCATTATTACCCCGGTACCCACCACCACCAGGGGTGCCGGGAAGAGCCAGGTACGATCAAGTACCCGACCATCTGTTGTGATGGTCGGGCTCTGGGGCGGCCGCAGGCTGGTATTATGAGGCTGGGAAGGGCCAAAAACAGTGGACCTTCCCACCCTTGTAATGCTAGGCTGCTGCTGCTGTGTTGTATCTGGCTGGTTATAAAAGTGGGGGGGACCCCACGTCATTTTTTTTTATTATTTATTTATTTAAATATTTTTTTTAAAAAAAGACATGGGGTTCCACCCAATTTATCATAACCAGCCACATACAACACAGTGTTATTAGCCTGGGAATGGACAAAACCAGTGGCCCTTCCCATCCATGTAATGCCAGACTGCTGCGGCCTTGTATATGGCTGGTTATTAAAAATGTGGGGTACCCGTCTATTGCTAAATTTGTTAAATTCAAAAAAAAAAAACGACGTGGGGGTCCCCCCCATTTTTATAACCAGCCCGATAAAACACAGCAGCAGCAGCCTAGCATTACAAGGGTGGGAAGGTCCACTGATTTTGGCCCTTCCCAGCCTCATAATACCAGCCTACGGCCGCCCCAGTACCCGACCATCACAACAGATGGTCGGGTACTGGATCGTACCAAGCTCTTCCCGGCACCCCTGGTGGTGGTGGGTACCGGGGTAATAATGGGTGGTTAGTGCTAGCTTCTGCACCGGCTAACACTAAGTACCGCCTTTATAATGGACGCTGTCAATCAGCCAACTGCCATTATCTAGGCACTAATAAAGTTTAAAAAAAACACAAAGACAATTCTTTTTTATTGAAATAAGAAATCCCCAACAAAACCCTCGTTAACCATTTTATTAAAATTTGAAAAAACGTAGATCTACGCAGTAGTCCAACGAATCGAAGATGTAGTCCAATCGGTACATCAAAATCTGCAACAACATAAAAAAACAGTTATCAATGTGAACAATACCAATACTTCTACTCACCTACACACATATATACACGCACACACAAACAAACAACCATACACAGACACACACATATATACACAAACACAACAAGATATACACACACACACACACACACACACACACACACACACACACACATAAACAGACAAACACACACACATATACACGAACTCACACATATACAAACAAAAACACACATATCCAAACACACACACACACAGTTATACACACACATACACGAACACATATACACAAACACATATACAAACAAAAACACACATACCCAAACACACATATACACAAACACATATACACAAACACACCCATATATACACACAAACACACACCCATATACACACATATACACAAACACACACATATACAAAAACACACACAAACATCTACACACAAACATATACACAAATACACCCATATATACACAAACATATACACAAACACATATACACAAACACACCCATATATACACACACACACATATACACAAACACACATATAAAAACAAAAACAGACAAAGTCACATACCCAAACACACATATATACACAAACACACACATACACAAACACGGTTTCTTTTAAATGCTGCTGGGGAACCCGCTCGATCCACTATATAAGGCTGCGCTACAGTGCAGCATTTAAAAGAAACAGGATCCTGACCTGTCCATAGAGTTTAAGGCAGCACAGAGTATTTCAGGAGATGAGCGTGCAGAATCAGTGCTGCTGTGAACTCTGCTCTTACCATTACGTAGCTCTCAGTCTGTTACCTCTCCTCCACTCCTGTCCTCCAGAACACCTTCACATGATTGGCAAGTCACCACGTAATGGTAAGAGCAGAGTTCACAGCAGCACAGAGTATTTCAGGAGATGAGCGTGCGGATCTTGTGCGGGGTGGTGACTTGCCAATCATGTGAAGGTGTTATTGAGGACAGGAGTCGAGGAGAGGTAACAGACTGAGCTACGTAATGGTAAGAGCAGAGTTCACAGCAGCACTGAATCTGCACGCTCCTCTCCTGAAATACTCTGTGCTGCTGTGAACTCTGTTCTTACCATTACGTAGCTCAGTCTGTTACATCTACTCCACTCCTGTCCTCTATAACACGTTCACATGATTGGCAAGTCACCACCACGCACAAGATCCGCACGCTCATCTCCTGAAATACTCTGTGCTGCTGTGAACTCTGCTCTTACCATTACGTGGTGACTTGCCAATCATGTGAAGGTGTTCTTGAGGACAGGAGTGGAGGAGAGGTAACAGACTGAGAGCTACGTAATGGTAAGAGCAGAGTTCACAGCAGCACTGAATCTGCACGCTCATCTCCTGAAATACTCTGTGCTGCCTTAAACTCTGTGGACAGGTCAGGATCCTGTTTCTTTTAAATGCTGCACTGTAGCGTAGCCTTATATAGTGGATCGAGCGGGTTCCCTAGCAGCATTTAAAAGAAACAGGATCCTGACCTGTCCACAGAGTTTAAGGCAGCACAGAGTATTTCAGGAGATGAGCACGGGCAGCCGTTAGTTTTTCCGAGCCGTGCTCCCATTATGCACACGACCGTAAAAACACCCGTTATTGCGGGTCGTAATTACGACCCGCAATAACGGGCTCATAGGCTTCTGTTACCCACGGGTACCTTTCCGTTTTCTCACGGGAAGGTGCTCGTGCCGTTAAAAAAATAGAACATGTTCTATTTTTCTATTTTACAGGCCGTGCTGCTATAATTATAATGACAGCACGGTTCGCAAAAGCGGCCGACTGCCCGTGGCCGGCCGTGCTCGTAATTACGAGTCGTAATTACGAGCACGGCCCGTAAAATAAAAAAATAGAACATGTTCTATCTTTTTAACGGCACGGGCACCTTCCCGTGAGAAAACGGGAAGGTACCCGTGGCTAACAGAAGTCTATGGGCCCGCTATTTCGGGTCGTAATTACGACCCGTGATAACGGGTGTTTTTATGGTCGTGTGCATGAGGCCCCGTAATGACGGGTGGCTACATGTGTGCACCCGTCATTACGGCAGCGTTGCTAGGCGACGTCAGTAAGGGTATGTGCACACACACTAATTACGTCCGTAATTGACGGACGTATTTCGGCCGCAAGTACCGGACCGAACACAATGCAGGGAGCCGGGCTCCTAGCATCATATTTATGTACGATGCTAGGAGTCCCTGCCTCTCCGTGGAACTACTGTCCCGTACTGAAAACATGATTACAGTACGGGACAGTTGTCCTGCAGAGAGGCAGGGACTCCTAGCATCGTACATAACTATGATGCTAGGAGCCCGGCTCCCTGCACTGTGTTCGGTCCGGTACTTGCGGCCGAAATACGTCCGTCAATTACGGACGTAATTAGTGTGTGTGCACATACCCTAAATAGTCACTGTCCAGGGTGCTGAAAGAGTTAACTGATCGGCAGTAACTGTTTCAGTACCCTGGACAGTGACTACCGATCACAGTACCTGTAAAAAAAAAAGACGTTCATACTTACCGGGAACTCCCTGCTTCCTCCAGTCCGGTCTCCTGGCCGTTGCCTTGGTGACGCGTCCCTCTCGACATCCGGCCCGACATTCCTTGATGACGATGCAGCCCATGTGAGCGCTGCAGCCAATCACAGGCTGCAGAGGCCTCTGCAGCCAATCACAGGCTGCCGCGTCAGAAAAGGTCGGACTGGAGGAAGAAGAGGGACTCGTCACCAAGACAACGACCGGGTACGTATGAAATGCTTTTTATTTTATTTTTAATCAGCAGCCTCTTTTCTCTATCAGTGATTGATAGAGATAAGTGGCTGCCGATTTGTATAATGTTTTTGACCGGGTTCGGTCAAAACGGGTTCGGCCGAACCCGGTGAAGTTCGGATTCGCTGCGAACCGAACTTTTCCGGAAGTTCGGACCGAAACCGGGTTCGGTTGTCCCGGTTCGCTCATCTCTACTCATGAGTATCAGAGTGGCCAGTCCAGGTGATCAGGGGTGCCATTAGCGCTGGGCAGATCCAAAGCGATGCCAGGGCCCACTCGTCTAGAGTGAGCCATAATGAACAGGCTCTAAGCTTGACAATGTGAGGGTGAGAGCCCCTAAACTCAAAGAAAGAAGAAAAAAAATATAACATAGTGCTATAAAACATAATTTTATTTATATCACATTAAACTCAATAAAAAAAAGAAATGTTTAAAATGATAAGCCATATATAAAAAATCTAAAGTTAAAAGTTACATTACTCATGTACTTTGCTACAATTCAAGTTATATTATGGAAGTATGAATAATCCATTTATGTGATAAATATATAGCTATATAAATGAGCAGCAGCAAACAGGCCAAGTAATATGTATGGGATATTCAGGTAGCCTATACTGTGACACGCGTTTGAAGGTTTCACTTTTATTAATTGCCTTGCAAGAAAAGAAACTTGAATACAAAAGAGAAATCTTCAACTCCAAACTCCCAACAACAAATATCCTGAATGCTTTGATAGTATGTTATAGAGGTTGTCAAGTTTAGAAAACCCATTTTTATATATTCTTTAGGGAACTCTGAATTAATAGAGAGGGTCCTAATTTTTTGGCCAGAGACCTGTCCTGTATTACAGAGACAGCCCATTGATTTAAATGTGCACTATGTAATGCTAAGTGTCCCCTGTGGTGGCGTTGAAGAGAAATTGAACACTTACTGCCGCAAATTACGGGTGATCTCAGGGGGGCCCAGCACGGGGACACTTTGTAATCAACTTCTTGTCAAGGGACCCCTCTAACAAGTAGAAATTGTCCAAAATGGACAATGCCTTTAAGATTCTGATAGCGGTCCTGTCTGATTGTTCTCTTTACTAACCTGGAGAAATAGTATCCAGTGATTGTGCAGGAGTTGCTGTCAACAACAGACAGGGAACTTACCAATGTCAGCCAGGGTTTTTACCAATGTCAGTCAGGGAACTTACCAGTGTCAGTCAGGGACCTTACCAATGTCAGCCAGGGAACTTACCAGTGTGAGCCAGGGAACTTACCAGTGTGAGCCAGGGAACTTACCAATGTCAGCCAGGGAACTTACCAATGTCAGCCAGGGAACTTACTAATGTCAGCCAGGAAACTTACTAATGTCAGCCAGGGACCTTACCAGTGTGAGCCAGGGAACTTACCAATGTCAGCCAGGGAACTTACCAGTGTGAGCCAGGGAACTTACCAATGTCAGCCAGGGAACTTACTAATGTCAGCCAGGGAACTTACCAGTGTCAGCCAAGGAACTTACTAGTGTCAACCAATAAACTTACTAGTGTGAGCCAGGGAACTTACCAATGTCAGCCAGGGAACTTACCAGTGTGAGCCAGGGAATTTACCAGTGTCAGCCAGGGAACTTACCAGTGTCAGCCAGGGAACTTACCAGTGTCAGCCAGGGAACTTACCAGTGTCAGCCAGGGAACTTACCAGTGTCAGCCAGGGAACTTACCAGTGTCAGCCAGGGAACTTACCAGTGTCAGCCAGGGAACTTACCAGTGTGAGCCAGGGAACTTACCAATGTCAGCCAGGGAACTTACCAGTGTCAGCCAAGGAACTTACTAGTGTCAACCAAGGAACTTACTAGTGTGAGCCAGGGAACTTACCAATGTCAGCCAGGGAACTTACCAGTGTGAGCCAGGGAATTTACTAATGTCAGCCAGGGAACTTACCAGTGTCAGCCAGGGAACTTACCAGTGTCAGCCAGGGAACTTACCAGTGTGAGCCAGGGAACTTACAAATGTCAGCCAGGGAACTTACCAGTGTCAGCCAAGGAACTTACTAGTGTCAACCAAGGAACTTACTAGTGTGAGCCAGGGAACTTACCAATGTCAGCCAGGGAACTTACCAGTGTCAACCAGGGAACTTACTAGTGTCAACCAATAAACTTACTAGTGTGAGCCAGGGAACTTACCAATGTCAGCCAGGGAACTTACCAGTGTGAGCCAGGGAATTTACCAGTGTCAGCCAGGGAACTTACCAGTGTCAGCCAGGGAACTTACCAGTGTCAGCCAGGGAACTTACCAGTGTCAGCCAGGGAACTTACCAGTGTCAGCCAGGGAACTTACCAGTGTCAGCCAGGGAACTTACCAGTGTCAGCCAGGGAACTTACCAGTGTCAGCCAGGGAACTTACCAGTGTGAGCCAGGGAACTTACCAGTGTCAGCCAGGGAACTTACCAATGTCAGCCAGGGAACTTACTAATGTCAGCCAGGAAACTTACTAATGTCAGCCAGGGACCTTACCAGTGTGAGCCAGGGAACTTACCAATGTCAGCCAGGGAACTTACCAGTGTGAGCCAGGGAACTTACCAATGTCAGCCAGGGAACTTACTAATGTCAGCCAGGGAACTTACCAGTGTCAGCCAAGGAACTTACTAGTGTCAACCAATAAACTTACTAGTGTGAGCCAGGGAACTTACCAATGTCAGCCAGGGAACTTACCAGTGTGAGCCAGGGAATTTACCAGTGTCAGCCAGGGAACTTACCAGTGTCAGCCAGGGAACTTACCAGTGTCAGCCAGGGAACTTACCAGTGTCAGCCAGGGAACTTACCAGTGTCAGCCAGGGAACTTACCAGTGTCAGCCAGGGAACTTACCAGTGTCAGCCAGGGAACTTACCAGTGTGAGCCAGGGAACTTACCAATGTCAGCCAGGGAACTTACCAGTGTCAGCCAAGGAACTTACTAGTGTCAACCAAGGAACTTACTAGTGTGAGCCAGGGAACTTACCAATGTCAGCCAGGGAACTTACCAGTGTGAGCCAGGGAATTTACTAATGTCAGCCAGGGAACTTACCAGTGTCAGCCAGGGAACTTACCAGTGTCAGCCAGGGAACTTACCAGTGTGAGCCAGGGAACTTACCAATGTCAGCCAGGGAACTTACCAGTGTCAGCCAAGGAACTTACTAGTGTCAACCAAGGAACTTACTAGTGTGAGCCAGGGAACTTACCAATGTCAGCCAGGGAACTTACCAGTGTCAACCAGGGAACTTACTAGTGTCAACCAATAAACTTACTAGTGTGAGCCAGGGAACTTACCAATGTCAGCCAGGGAACTTACCAGTGTGAGCCAGGGAATTTACCAGTGTCAGCCAGGGAACTTACCAGTGTCAGCCAGGGAACTTACCAGTGTCAGCCAGGGAACTTACCAGTGTCAGCCAGGGAACTTACCAGTGTCAGCCAGGGAACTTACCAGTGTCAGCCAGGGAACTTACCAGTGTGAGCCAGGGAACTTACCAATGTCAGCCAGGGAACTTACCAGTGTCAGCCAAGGAACTTACTAGTGTCAGCCAAGGAACTTACTAGTGTCAACCAAGGAACTTACTAGTGTGAGCCAGGGAACTTACCAATGTCAGCCAGGGAACTTACCAGTGTGAGCCAGGGAATTTACTAATGTCAGCCAGGGAACTTACCAGTGTCAGCCAGGGAACTTACCAGTGTCAGCCAGGGAACT
This sequence comes from Rhinoderma darwinii, assembly GCF_050947455.1. Classification (NCBI taxonomy): domain Eukaryota; kingdom Metazoa; phylum Chordata; class Amphibia; order Anura; family Rhinodermatidae; genus Rhinoderma; species Rhinoderma darwinii. The sequence continues at coordinate 328,357,034 of NC_134689.1, forward strand.
TACCAGTGTGAGCCAGGGAACTTACCAATGTCAGCCAGGGAACTTACCAGTGTCAGCCAAGGAACTTACTAGTGTCAACCAAGGAACTTACTAGTGTGAGCCAGGGAACTTACCAATGTCAGCCAGGGAACTTACCAGTGTCAACCAGGGAACTTACCAGTGTCAACCAGGGAACTTACTAATGTCAGCCAGGGACCTTACCAGTGTGAGCCAGGGAACTTACCAATGTCAGCCAGGGAACTTACCAGTGTGAGCCAGGGAACTTACCAATGTCAGCCAGGGAACTTACTAATGTCAGCCAGGGACCTTACCAGTGTGAGCCAGGGAACTTACCAATGTCAGCGAGGGACCTTACCAGTGTCAGCCAGGGAACTTACTAATGTCAGCCAGGGAACTTACCAATGTCAGCCAGGGAACTTACTAATGTCAGCCAGGGAACTTACCAGTGTCAGCCAGGGAACTTACTAGTGTCAGCCAGGGAACTTACTCGTGTCAGACAGGGAACTTACAAATGTCAGCCAGGGAACTTACAAATGTCAGCCAGGGAATTTACAAATGTCAGCCAGGGAACTTACAAATGTCAGCCAGGGAACTTACAAATGTCAGCCAGGGAACTTACCAGTGTCAACCAGGGAACTTACCAGTGTCAACCAGGGAACTTACTAGTGTCAGTCAGGGAATTTACCAGTGTCAGCCAGGGAACTTACTCGTGTCAGACAGGGAACTTACAAATGTCAGCCAGGGTACTTACCAGTGTCAACCAGGGAACTTACCAGTGTCAGTCAGGGAATTTACCAGTGTCAGCCTATGGAAGCCCAACCAGCCACAGCGAACACCATCCAGTACCACTATCTTCAGCCAAAGTCTCCATCGGCTTCTATTGATTGATCATAAGAACTGTTCTCAAAAGCACTGAACCACACCAGTCCAAGTGTCATCCCATTCACCCACCTTAGGGCAATTGCAACCATGTAGATAGCGCACATCCGGAATAAAGTCGTCTGCTGCTTGGCCAGCCAACGTCTATCATATGGACACGAGATTATTCTGTGTGAGATCAACAGTGTAGGTTATTGATGAGGAATAGCACCAGGGAAACATTATCATGTCCTCATTTTCTACACAGATATGTGCCCTAAGTATTTTTCTCACTGCCCTCATCAGCCACCTGCCTTAGTCCCGTTCATGCCTCAACCCAGGTCTCTTCGGCAGAAATCTACTTATTATTACATTTAACTGCAAATTAGCATATTTGGAATATACTTACCTTCAGGGCCCCAGAGACGTGTCTTTCTCCCGTTTACTTTGTGTGTTAGTTCTACTTCTTAATAGATATGTTGACCTAACATGTTTTGCCTCAAGCTTGCCTGACTATCGCATACCCGTTCTGAGCAATGTGGATACAAACAGCATCCGAGAACGCTTCTTCTATGCGCTTTTCCCAGAGCGGACATCCACCTGACAGGACTTAAGATTACTTTTACAGCATTATAGAACAGACACAGGCTCTGATAAAGCAGAAAAAAAGTTCCTCGGCACATCCATAAAATATAAGAAAAAGCCTTGTTTGTGCATCACATTAAAATCCATGGAGAGCACAGGTTTGGCATACAAAGGCTTACACATTTCGAACAAGACTGTTCTTACTCAATGCATTGACGCGTAAGCCTTTGTAAGCCCAACCTGTGCTCTCCCTGGATTTTAATGTGATGCACGAATAGAAGTTTTTTAAATATTTTATGGATGTGCCGGGGAACCGTTTTTAGACTTTGTTCCTTATGTGAACTTCTTGCCAGCCTGCAAGTCCCCTCTTCGCTGCACTTCAATGAGGAACTACAGATATCAGAATGAACATATCTGGTAAGCACACTGTGGCTTATTGCTACTTTTTTCCTTTTTTCTATTTATCTGATGATGCAGGTTTAGATACATGACAAGGTACAAAAGAGATAGCACCAACAGTAAAGGTATGTTCACACAGCTTCTTTTCAGACATTTTCAGTTTGAACATACCCTTAGGGTATGTTCACACGCTGAGCCAAAAACGTCTGAAAATACGGAGCTGTTTTCAAGGGAAAACAGCACCTGATTTTCAGACGTTTTTTGAGCAACTCACGTTTTTCGCTGCGTTTTTCGCGCCGTTTTATCAGCCGTTTTCGCGCCGTTTTTGGAGCTGTTTTCAATAGAGTCTATGAGAAAACGGCTCCAAAAACGTCCCAAGAAGTGTCCTGCACTTCTTTTGACGAGGCTGTAATTTTACGCGTCGTCTTTTGACAGCTGTCAAACGATGACGCGTAAATTGCAGGTCTTCGGCACAGTACGTCGGCAAACCCATTCAAATGAATGGGCAGATGTTTGCCGACGTACTGGAGCCGTATTTTCAGGCTTAAATCGAGGCATAATATGCCTCGTTTACGCCTGAAAATAGGTCGTGTGAACCCAGCCTAAGAGAAGTAAGGGTATGTGCACACACAAAATAAAAAACTTCTCAAAATACGGAGCTGTTTTCAAGGGAAAACAGCTCCTGATTTTCAGACTTTTTTAAGCCACTCGCATTTTTGGCTGCGTTTTTTATGGACATTTTTGGAGCTGTTTTTCAATAGAGTCAATGAAAAACGGCTCAAAAAAGATCCCAAGAAGTGACATGCACTTCTTTTTCGCAGACGTCTTTTTACGCGCCGTTTTCAGAAAACGAGGCATAAAAAAACGCCCGGTCGGAACAGAATACCACATTTCCCATTGAAATCAGTGGGCAAATGTTTGTAGGCGTTCTGCTTCCGATTTTTCAGCCTTTTTTCGGGACGTTTACGGCCCGAAAAACGGCTGAAAACACTACGTGTGAACATACTCTAAGAGGGTATAAACTTTGCCTGGGAGAGAGATCTATCCAGGGAGCACAGATAGTTTAGGCATTGATGACACCTCTGACCACAATAATGACACAGGTCTTGAAATAAGCTCCTGAACCTCTCCACCGAGGACAGAATGACCAATTAGCATGGCCTCGTCAGAAAAAGATGGCTCATCCATTGTATAAGACATTTGTGGTTTGTTGCGGTCTAGAACCTTATGTGGTAAACGAGGCAAACACTCCTTTTCCTTATCTTTCTCCCTGAAACGAAGATCCACCTGAGTAGCAAGGGAAATAATGTCAAACATGGAAGAGAGAATATGTCGCCCAACTAGGTCATCTTTGAAATGAGCTGCCAGTACCCCCCCCCCCCAGAAGGTAACCCGCAGGGCTTCAATATTACAAGCCAAATCTGAAACCAAGGTGCGAAATTTTATTGTGTATTGACCGAAAGTTCCCTGTTTCAGGTGCAACAAAGCGTTCCTCATAAATTTTTGGGAAGGTCTACTAAAAACTTTGTAAAGGAGAAAAAGTAGGATAACCACATTCCCAGAGAGGTGATGCCCAGGCCAGGACCTCTCCAGAGAATAGGGCAATTTTTACACAGTCAAAGGGAAATAGAGTGGCACAAAGTTCAAAGGAATGTCAGTGGGGTCCATGGCCAGAGCAAACGGTTACTGGACCAGCAGTGGATGATGTGAACCCTCCGTACAGAGATGTGGACTTCGCTGCTAGGATTTCCCCCAGTCACTACCCCTAGAGTAGTCTTTATTGGCAACGGCCAATGTGCAGAACACAGAAGATAAAATGTGATATTCCTCGATGGCAGACGAAAATCTCGATCAGATAGGCAGAGGTCAGGGCAGGTGGAGAACGATCACCAAGATAAGGCTGGCAGAAGATCAGGGCAGGCAGAGTTTGTTCACTATAGTAGACAGGCAGAAGGTCAGGGCAGGCTGCATAAGTGTAGTCAGGAAACAGGCCAATAACAGTAAATACAACACACAAGTGCGCCAATGCACAACACAAGGACTGAATAAACCAAATTGCCCTGGCAGAGTAAAGGGAGGGGGTACCTTAAGTAGCCTGGAAAAACGGTGTGAAAGAGGTGGAGCAGGGTTTAACCATTGCTGAGCTGAAGCAATTAGGGTGTGTTCACAAGCCCAAGGATTTTAGAGACGCATAAGGGTGCATGCTCACACTGCAGTGGCCGCATGCGGTTGAAGCCACAACCACATGCAGTGGCCAATGGCCGCAAGATTTTGCTGGCAATACCAGTGTTACCAGCAAAAACGCAAGCTCATTGGCCACCACATGTGGGTGTGGTTTCGTCTGCATGCGGCCACCTCAGTGTGAAAGTGCACCTTATGGCACCATGCACACGACAGTATTTTCATCTATCCTGAAATACTGTCAGTAAATATGGATCAGTAGGCATCCGTATTTCATCAGTATATACGGATCCTTGCAGAAAGAGGGAGGTTGCAAATGAGGTCATCAACATGTTGCCTAGCAATGCTTCAGTAAATATGGACTGTTTACGGATGCACATCAGTAGCCGTCCGTTTTTACAGAAGCTCCTATAGACTTCTATGGGAGAGTCCTTGCCGTAATTACTGACAAGAATAGGACAGGTTCTATGATTTTTTCAGCACGGACATCCATAAGTAAAAATACTGAAAGGTGTCCGTGGCCAATACAAATGAATGGGTCCGTAATTACTGATGAAAAATACTGTCGTGTGCATGGGGCCTAACACTGATTAAGGCCCCATGCACACGACCGTGCCCGCAATCACGGCCCACGATTGCGGGCACGGCCGGCCGCTGACTGACAGCCGCATTTTCGGGCCGTGCTCCCATACAAAGTATGGGAGCACGGCCCGCAAAATGCGAAAGAACGGACATGTTCCATAATTCCCGGAACATTTCCACGGCACTGACACCCTTCCGTAGTGCTACGGAAAGGTGTCAGTGTTCAATGAAAGCGAATGGCTCCGTTTTTGCGGACCGCAATTGCGGTCCGCAAAAACGGAGATTTTTTGCTGTCGTGTGCATGGGGCCTAAGGATGTCAGCAGGTTTAAATTATGTTTTGGCAGTGACGCCAGTAGGGTGCACTGATCACCTAGAGACACTGCACGACCGCTACGAGGAAAGAATTTTGGAGCGTGGAGAGGTAAGTAATAGCGCAATCTGCGCTGTTTGTGACAAACTGTCACCATATGAACATTTGTTTGGAAAATTACCAATGTTGTGTCCCCAACAAGTGTCAGCAGACTTAGGCTTTATTCAGACGAACGTAAAATACGCGCGTGCAATGCGCGTGATTTTCACGTGCGTTGCCCGTAGCTATATTAGTCAATGGGGCCGTGCAGACATGGCAGCGTTTTTTGCGCAGCGTTGCTCCGTTGCCAAAAACTCACGACATGTCCGTTGATTCAGCGTTTTCAACGCATCACGCACCCATTGAAGTCAATGGGTGCGTGAAAACCCTGCATGTCGCACGGAAGCACTTCCGTGCGAACTGCGTGTTTGCGCAACAGCTGTCAAAAGGATGAATGTAAACAGAAAAGCACCACGTGCTTTTCTGTTTCCGAACATCCAAACGGAGTGTCTTTGCGATTAGCGAACCCCGACAACCGAAGCTAACTTCACCGGGTTCGGCCAAACTCGCAAAAAAAATTCCGGTCCGCGACGTCAGGAGACATTCACTGTGCATGGTGCTGAAAGAGTTAAACTGTTTCAGCACCATGGACAGTGACTTGCGATTCCAAAATACATGAACCTGTAAAAAAAAAACGAAGTTCTAACTTACCGATTACTCCTGTCTCCTTCCTGCAGTCCGACCTCCCGGGATGACACTTCAGTTCAAGTGACAGCTCCAGCCAATCACAGGCCAAGCACAGGCTGCAGCCAATCACAGGCTGCAGCGGTCACTTGGACTGCCGCGTCATCCAGGGAGGTGGGGCCCGATGTCAAGAGAGGCGCGTCACCAAGGACGCGTCACCAAGGCAACGGCCGGGAAGTTCTCGGTAAGTAGGAACTTTATCTTTTTTTTTACAGGTTTTTCGCTGTTGTGTTCGGCATTCACTGTCGAGGGTGCTGAAAGATTTAGCTCTTTCAGCACCTTGGACAGTGACGGGCGTCGACAAGCCTCATCTCTATGATGCCGGCTGCGCGAAAATCACGCAGCCGCGCATCAGACACGGATGACACACGCAGCTGTCAAATGGTTTTTGCGCGCGCAAAACGCTGCGTTGTTTGCGCGCGCAAAAACGCAACGCACGTGTGAATCCAGCCTTATGCCAATGGCTCACCAAAATAAGCAACTTCATCTCTGACGCACACAGGCAGATTCAGAAGAGCCAATAAAAGATGCTTGTCATGAACTGAACACAGATTATACGATGATTATTAGGCTGGGTTCACACGACCTATTTTCAGACGTAAACGAGGCGTATTATGCCTCGTTTTACATCTGAAAATAGGGCTCCAATACGTCGGCAAACATCTGCCCATTCATTTGAATGGGTTTGCCGACGTACTGTGCAGACAACCTGTCATTTACGCGTCGTCATTTGACAGCTGTCAAACGACGACGCGTAAAAATACAGCCTCGTCAAAAGAAGTGCAGGACACTTCTTTGGACGTTTTTGGAGCTGTTTTCTCATAGACTCCAATGAAAACAGCTCCAAAAACGGACGTAAAAAACGCTGCGAAAACGGCGCGAAAAACGCGAGTTGCTCAAAAAACGTCTGAAAATCAGGGGCTGTTTTCCCTTGAAAACAGCTCTGTATTTTCAGACGTTTTTGGTCACTACGTGTGCACATACCCTAATACAATCACTTTTTGACAGATGGGAAAAACCATATTAAGTCCTGCTGACAACCATCAAGGTAAAACAGAAATCCACCTGGATCCACAACTCACACTGCAAAAAAAACAAAACAAGAAAAACAGTGAAGATGTAGGCTATGATCATGCAAGTCGGATACACTGTGAAAAAGTATGCAGCGTATCCGACCTAGAACCCGCAGGGTATTCGAGCTGAAAATTGTGGTGCAGATTTTTGGCCAGAACCTCAGCTGCAGAAAGAAGAGCATGAAAAATTCATTATTTACCTTCACTGGCATTCTCATAGTGATGCGTAGCTGCTCCCCACCTCTGCTCTCTGTGTAGCCTGGCCTCCTGCAATGATGCGGCAGCCAATGTGACCGCTACAGTCAGTGATTGGCTGCAGCAGTCACATGGGATGAAACGTCATCCCATGAGGCCATCAGTATGGAGTACAACCGGGGGAACAAGGAGCCATCACTATTACAGGAAGGTAAGTATAGACTTTTTTAAATTAAATTTAAACAAGAAAAAGGTGTTTTTTTTCTGATTTGTGTTTTTTTGCAGCAGAAACGCAACATTTGCTATTTGGTGCGGCTTTTACCTCCCTATTGATCTCAGTAGGGAACAACCACAACAAAAGTGCAGCGTTTCTGCAGCTTAAATTGATATGCAGTGGATTAAAAGTTTGCACTGCAGTTCAATTTATGGTCGTTTTTTTAGCAGATTTTTTTTCCCACGCATGTGAATGAGATTTGCGCAAATCTCATCTATTTTGCTGCTGCTGTACTGTGCTGCAGATGTTCCTCAATTAAATCCATTTTGGTAAATCCTCAGTTAATGTGCTGCATGTACAGATACCGTAGGAACCAGGAAGCCAAGACAAACCGGTCAGCAGCATCCAAGTGTTATTCACAGCGGAAGTGACCAGGAGGTGGGCAAAAATAAATCCCCCACTGGACACCACCGTATAGTCTGATACTATTTACTGTTTTTTCTTGCCCAGCTGCCTTTGGGGTGCGCAAAGCCAGGTGGCCGGGGGACCGCTGTGCAGGGAAAAACAGTGAAGGGGTAGAAGTGTGAAATCAGCGCTGCAGCCCTTTATTCTCAGGATTGGTGGGGGTCCCAGAGGTCACATTCCCACTGATCATTGAGTGATGGCATATCCTAGCGATGTGCCATAACTTTACAAGATAATAGTATCCCTATAAGAAGAATTGCCACTGCACCAAATTACCAAAATAGTTTTGTCTTTATTCTATGCACATACATAATGTCACGATGTGGGGTGTGGACCCACTGGGCCGTACCGCGTAGCGGGATGGCAGCTAGCCAAACAGGTATAGTACAGAGTCTACACCGCGTTCCAAATTATTATGCAAATGTTATTTTTCGCTGATTTTCCTAAATAGTCGATGCAAATGACAGTCAGTATAATCTTCAAGCCATCAACCGTTGGAGTATAATGCAAATTTTATTGAACAAATCTCCTAATGATAACAGATTTTTTTTTAGAAGTAAAAAACTCAAAATGCATTGTTTCAAATTATTATGCACAACAGAGATCAAAACACTTTAAAGGTTGTAAAGAGAACTAAAATGGTAATTTGTTGAATTTGCAGCATCAGGAGGTCATATTTACAGAAATCAAAAGCTCTTTCAATCAAAAAAAACTTAACAGGCCAAGTTACATGTTAACATAGGACCCCTTCTTTGATATCGCCTTCACACCTTCATGGACAGAAGTTGTCAAACTAACCTAATCTGTTTTTATGAAGAGGTGAGCAGAAGTCTAGACAGAGGGGCCGCTGTGGATTTAGTGTTTTTGGACTTTGCAAAGGCATTTGACACTGTCCCCCATAGACATCTAATGGGTAAATTAAGGACTATAGGTTTAGAAAATATAGTTTGTAATTGGATTGAGAATTGGCTCAAGGACCGTATCCAGAGGGTTGTGGTCAATGATTACTTTGAATGGTCCCCGGTAATAAGTGGTGTACCCCAGGGTTCAGTGCTGGGACCACTATTATTCAACTTATTTATTAATGATATAGAGGAAGGGATTAGTAGCACTATTTCTATTTTTGCAGATGACACCAAGCTATGTAATATAGTTCAGTCTATGGAAGATGTTCATGAATTGCAGGCAGATTTAAACAAACTAAGTGTTTGGGCGTCCACTTGGCAGATGAAGTTTAATGTAGATAAATGTAAAGTTATGCATCTGGGTACCAACAACCTGCATGCACCATATGTCCTAGGGGGAGCTACACTGGCGGATTCACTTGTTGAGAAGGATCTGGGTGTACTTGTAAATCATAAACTCAATAACAGCATGCAGTGTCAATCAGCTGCTTCAAAGGCCAGCAGGATATTGTCGTGTATTAAAAGAGGCATGGACTCACGGGACAGGGATGTAATATTACCACTTTACAAAGCATTAGTGAGGCCCAGGGGCGTAACTAGGAAAGACTGGGCCCCATAGCAAACTTTTGACTGGGGCCCCCCCTCCCCTGGGTGTCACACAACCCCCCCCCCTTGTAGATAGTGCCTTTTTTACAGCCCCCCCTGTAGATAACACCATACAGCCCCCCCTCTGTAGATAGCGCCATACAGCCCCCTGCAGATAACGCCATACAGCCCCCCTGCAGAGAACACCATACAGCCCCCCCTGTAGAGAACACCATACAGCCCCCCCTGTAGGGAACGCCATACAGCCCCCCCTGTAGAGAACGCCATACAGCCCCCCCCCTGTAGGGAACACCATACAGCTCCCCCCCTGTAGGGAACGCCATACAGTCACCCCCCCCCTGTAGGGAACGCCATACAGCGCTCCCCCCCTGTAGGGAACGCCATACAGCGTCCCCCCTCCCAAAAAAATGTGACCTACAGTGTGCCGTACAAGATACATGTATCCCCTATCCACAGGATCTCCACAGGATAGGGGATACATGTGTGATCGCTTGCAGCGATAGGGAGAACGGGGGACTGAAAGTCCCCTGAACTTCTCCATGACAAACGTCTGACTTCCGGCGTCTGCGCAGCTCAATAAAAATGAAAGGAGCGCTGGTCACGCATGCGCACAAGCACGACCGGCGCTCCATTCATTTCTACGGAGCTGCCGACACAGACCCCGGAAGTCCGAGGTTTGTGATGGAGAACTTGAGGGGACTTTCAGTCCCCCGTTCTCCCTATCAATGCCAGCGATCACACATGTATCCCCTATCCTGTGGAGATCCTGCGGAGAGGGGATACATGTCCTGTGGAGAGGGGATACATGTCCTGTGGAGATCCTGTGGAGAGGGGATACATGTCCTGTGGAGAGGGGATACATGTCTTTTGCTCTATTTTGCGCCTTCAGGACCAGACACCGTTTAGCCATTTTTAGCACGTGTTCGTTAAACGGCTATAACTTTTTTATTTGTTGGGCTAACGACGTGATTTTTGCGACGTTTTTTCCGTAGACAATGCAGGTTTCATTTTTTATCGTTTTTATACACACCTTTTTTGCTATTTTAGAATTTTTATTCATAAACTTTGAAAATAATAGTAAAAAAATAAGCTTTTTTACATTTCAGCTATTTTTTTTTAGGTAATAACATAGTTTTACCCTAAAATAGACCTTTTATTTGTGATCGTCATTGTCTACCGTAAATTTTTATATATTACATGTCTACATTAGGGTAATTGGGTCAGCGCTAGCGTTACAAAAATGATTGGCGGGGGGGGAACGTTTTTTTTTTTGGTGGGTATTTTATGTGTATTTATTATTTACATGTTTTTTGCACTTTACTTTATTCTTTTTTTATTATTATGGTCTGTCCCCCAAAGGTCAAAAAAGACCTTTGGGGAACTTTATATATTTTTTTTCTTTCTTTTACACCATGTTTTTCCACTGTAACTGGAGCTGCACAGCAGCCCCAGTTACAGGGGAAATCAGCCCTCTCATAGTGACGATTGTCACTAACTGGGCTGTGCTGGGTCTAGTAAGACCCAGCAGCAGCCTGCCACTACCGGCACCCGGCGATCATGTGACCAGTCACATGATCACCGGGAGGAATAGACAGCGCCACTGCTGCTGTCTCTATTCATATACATAGCGTTCATTGTGTAAGAAGACATCGGAGAAGACAGAAGCAGCGAAAGCTGCTTCTATCCTCTCCTAAGGTTCCTCGGCAGTCACTGACTGCCGGAGACCCGACATTCAGCTGCCCGATCGCGCGGGCAGCAAGTTAAAACCCGAGCCGTAGAAAGTCTATGGCTCGGGTTTTAAGGACCCTGACCGCTGGCCGTAAAAATACAGCCAGCGGTCGGGAACCAGTTAATGGCAGAGCGGGGAGATACCTCCCTGCTCTGCCGTAGTGTTCAGTGGCGTCCCGCTGTAGCAGCCATAGCGGCTGCTATCGGAGCCTCCGGCCATGGTGGGGGCCCGTGCCGGCGGGCGACTCTGGCCCCCTCATGCCGCGGGCCCCGTAGCAGCCGCTACTGCTGCTACGGCGGTAGTTACGCCACTGGTGAGGCCTCATCTAGAATATGCAGTTCAGTTCTGGGCTCCAGTTCATAGAAAGGATGCCCTGGAGTTGGAAAAAATACAAAGAAGAGCAACGAAGCTAATTAGGGGCATGGAGAATTTAAGTTATGAGGAAAGATTGAAAGAATTAAACCTATTTAGCCTTGAAAAAAGACGACTAAGGGGGGACATGATTAACTTATATAAATATATTAATGGCACATACAAAAAATATGGTGAAATCCTGTTCCTTGTAAAACCCCCTCAAAAAACAAGGGGGCACTCCCTCCGTCTGGAGAAAAAAAGGTTCAAGCTGCAGAGGCGACAAGCCTTCTTTACCGTGAGAACTGTGAATCTATGGAATAGTCTACCGCAGGAGCTGGTCACAGCAGGGACAGTAGATGGCTTTAAAAAAGGGTTAGATAATTTCCTAGAACAAAAAAATATTAGCTCCTATGTGTAGAAATTTTTCCTTCCCTTTTCCCGTCCCTTGGTTGAACTTGATGGACATGTGTCTTTTTTCAGCCGTACTATGTAACTATGTAACAATTCTTGCATCCATTGAATTTGTGAGTATTTGGACAGTTTCTGCTTGAATATCTTTGCAGGATGTCAGAATAGCCTCCCAGAGCTTATGTTTTGATGTGAACTGCCTCCCACCCTCATAGATATTTTGCTTGAGGATGCTCCAAAGGTTCTCAATAGGGTTGAGGTCAGGGGAACATGGTGGCCACCCCATGAGTTTCTCTCCTTTTATGCCCACAGCAGCCAATGACACAGAGGTATTCTTTGCAGCATGAGATGGTGCATTGTCATGCATGAAGATAATTTTGCTACGGAAGGCACGGTTCTTCTTTTTGTACCACGGAAGAAAGTGGTCAGTGATAAACTCTACGTACTTTGCAGAGGTCATTTTCACACCGTCAGGGACCCTAAAGGGGCCTACCAGCTCTCTCCCCATGATTCCAGCCCAAAACATGACTCTGCCACCTCCTTGCTGACGTCGCAGCCTTGTTGGGACATGGTGGTCATTCACCAACCATCCACTACTCCATCCATCTGGACCATCCAGGGTTGCACGGCACTCATCAGTAAACAATACGGTTTGAAAATTAATCTTCATGTATTTCTGAGCCCACTGCAACTGTTTCTGCTTGTGAGCATTGTTTAGGGGTGGCCGAATAATAGCTTTATGCACACTTGCAAACCTCTGGAGGATCCTACACCTTGAGATTCGCGGGACTCCAGAGGCACCAGCGGCTTCAAATACCTGTTTGCTGCTTTGCAATGGCATTTTAGCAGCTGCTCTCCTAATACTATTAATTTGTCTGGCAGAAACCTTCCTCATTATGCCTTTATCTGAACGAACCCGTCTGTGCTCTGAATCAGCCACAAATCTTTTCACAGTACGATGATCACGCTTAAGTTTTCTTGAAATATCCAATGTTTTCATACCTTGCCCAAGGTATTGCACTATTTCACGCTTTTCGTCAGCAGAGAGATCCTTTTTCTTTCCCATATTGCTTGAAACCTGTGGCCTGCTTAATAATGTGGAACGTCCTTCTTAAGTAGTTTTCCTTTGATTGGGCACACCTGGCAAACTAATTATCACAGGTGTCTGAGATTGATTACAATGATCCAAAGAGCCCTAAGACACAATACCATCCATGAGTTTAATTGAAAAACTAATAATTAAAGGTTTATGACACTTAAATCCAATGTGCATAATAATTTGGAACACGGTGTATAGTCCAGAAAGTGTACCTGTGGCAACTCGGCCAGTAGCAAGGCAGGCTCACCTGGGACCAGACAGCAGGTAGACGTCAGGCGTGGTGTAGCAGAACAGGTGTGGAATACAGCAAAACACGACAACAACTCAGCACAGCACTTGACCAGGATAGCACGGGATACAGGTACAGGGAACACTTGGGAACTGGAAGAAACTAGGAGACCATTTGCAAGACAAACTTTGGGTAACGAACAACGCTCAGGCAAAAAACAAGAGGGCAGAGCCCTTTTTATAGTCCAGTAGCATTCTGGGCTTGATTGCAGACTTCCTGCAATTATGCATGCACTGGCCCTTTAAGACCGTGCACACGCAGGCACGCGCCCTCCGGGAGACAGTCTCGATACCAGGAAGTGAGTGCCGGCGCCTCACAGGGGGACGACGCTGCAGAGAACTCACATGTCCATGGCCACGGCCGTCAAGGGGTAAGTCAGAATGACGGGCCGTGGCCATAGACGGTACACATAATACATGGGCTTGAGACCAAAGTATTGGGACACACTTCTTAATCATTGAATTCAGGGGTTTCATTCAGTCCCTTTGCCACAGGTGTATAAAATCCAGCAACTAGCCATGCAGTCTGACTCTACAAGCATTTGTGTAAGAATGGGTCGTTCTAAAGAGCTCACTGAATTCCAGCGTGGTCCTGTGATAGAATGTCATCATTGCAGCAAGTCAGTTTGTGAAATTTCTTCCCTTCTAGATATTCCACGATCAACTGTGAGTCATGTTATTACTAAGTGGAAGCATTTAGGAATCACAGCAACTCAGACGTAAAGTTACAGAGCGGGGTCACCGAGTGCTGAGGCGGATGGTGCAAAAAGGTCGCCAACGCTCTGCTGACTCAATAACTGCAGAGCTCCAAACCTCCTCTGGCATTAACATCAGCACAAAAACTGTGCGCCGGGAGCTTCATGGCATGGGTTTCCATGGCTGAACAGCTGCATGCAAGTCTTACATCACCAAGCACAACGCAAAGCATCGGATGGAGTGGTGTAAAGTACACCGCCACTGGACTCTGGAGCAGTGGAAACATGTTCTGTGGAGTAATAAATCACGCTTCTCTATCTGGCAATCTGACAGATGAGTCTGGGTTTGGCGTATGCCTGGAGAATGTGAACTGCCGAACTGAAATTGTATATGCTTCCAACTTTGTGGGAACAGTTCCAGGAAGGCCCCTTTCTGTTCCAGCATGACTGTGCCCCTTAGAAGTGTCTACACCTCTCAAGGAATTCAGCTTGGGATGTCGTGAGCATTTTGACCCCACATGTATTTGATCTATTTTATTAGAATTAGACTGTTAGGCTGAGTTCACACGGCGAGGAAATGCTGCATAAAAGCTCGCAGCGTATCCGCCATGTGCGCCGCAGGGAATTCCGGGCAAAAAAAGCGCACTAAACTGTAGTGCAGTTTTTCGCCCGGAATGTCTGCTGTGGAAAACTGCAGCACTTGCTAGCAGGCCGGCTTCCTGGGATGACGTTTTATCCTAGGAGAATGCTGCAGCCTGTGATTGGCTGCAGCGGGGGGGTCACATGGGATGATGCGTCATCCTAGGAGGCCGGCCCTCTGACATCATCCAGGCCGGCCTCCTGGGATGTTTCATCCCATGTGACAGCCCCTTCAGCCTGTGATTGGCTGCAGCGATCACATGGGATGAAACGTTGTCCCAGGAGGCTGCGCTGGAGGGAACACAGACTTCTGTGTAAGTATGAGTTTTTTGCGGTGGGATCACTGCGAACCCGCCGCAAAAAACACAACTGCTATTTGTTGCGGGATTTACTTCCCGATTGAATTCCGCACCGCAGGTCAATTTTTTCATTCCCACCTTACTAGAGTCAGAACTTTTTATTTTTTCATCGGCGTTCCGTATGAGAGCTTGTTTTTTGCGTGACAAGTTGTAGCTTTCATTGGCACAATTTTTGGGGTACATGCAACTTTGCGATCACTTTTTATTGAATTTTTTTGCGAGGCAAAATGACAAAAAGACCGCAATTCTAGAATTGTTTTTTTATTATTTGCTATTGACTGCAGCATCTAAGGGGTTAAATGGCCGATCCCGGCTATTACTGCAGGGTGTCAGATGTAGTATACAGCTGAAACTTACTAGCTGGTGATGGTAGACTCCGCTTCTAAACCTGCGAAATCATCCCGCCATAAGTGTAAGGCAGTTTGCGGGAACCCCTTGCCAACATCGCCATATATATACACGGCAGATGTCAGGATGGAGTTTACTAAAACAAGTACCCCATCGGTGATAATAGGTACATTTTAAAGACAGTTTTCTGTCCTGTATCAATCCGTATGAGGAGTGCTGGAATAATAAGCGGAATGTGAATATGATCAGACTGTGATAGGCTGACTAGCAATGTTATTATTAACTCCTTGACTACCAATGATATCATCGTTAACGCCTAGACCATTCTATATCTATACACCAAGGTAGGACTGAATATATTGGGGCAGATTTATTTTTGTCTTTGCTCCTTGATTTTGTAGTTGTGTATTAATTTTCTTGCGCATATATTGTTGGCCGAATTTATTAATTTGTGCGTCAGAAAGAACATTGATTTGCGACATGCTCACATTGGGTCACATACTTAGAATATGGCTGTGGATATATCGAAATGCTCCAGATTTATCACTTGCGTGCGCCAGTTTTGTGGAACAAAAATACTGGTTTAACGTATACTACCCAATGGGCCGAGATGTGCCAAATCTATCAGCGAGCAGTGTATTGAAAAATTTGGCGCATCTTTAGCTTAAGAATATCTATCTATAGCCTCGGCTGCTTATCTCATAGGCCAGGGAACCTACGTCACTGGAACGTCCCTGTGGTAGCCCTAGTGATGTAACGGTTTCAGTGAGTGCAGAGTTTCTGAACAGTTACAGATAGTGCAAAGGCCAGGTATAGAAGAAAATTTGCTTCTGATAAGAGGAGAACAATGCATTTTCTTTAGGAAGATATATTCCAAAGCATGCACTATTGATTTAGGAAGAAAAACAATCATAGGTATGGAAAAAAAGGCAATAAAACAATACACAAACTCCAATTTTAAAAGACATTTAATTCAAGAAGAGCAACACAACAAAAGGTCACATAGTAACAGCCATGAACAGATCTTAAGTCACCAGTAAACCAACTTTATATATACCATATCTTGTAGTACACTAGTGGTTCCTGGCGGTGCCAGTGCGCTTGTAAACCAGAAGGGATCGGTAGAATCTTTACAGTGCTATGTACAGCACATCGGGCCTGGGTAGTAACAGCGCTACATCAGAAATGACCTCTCATATGACATAGTGTAGCAAAAGAAGGGACGCTGAGCGGATTCCACTCCTGATCTATGTGCTGCATTCTAAACCAATAACCTTTATAACCGAAATGTCCGACCTATGTAAACTAGTCCCTTACCACAAAAATAAAGGGGATTTCTATAATAAACTCATCTCTTCTCAGTATATTATTTCTGGAAATATTACAAATCTACAGAATGTACAGCTCCAGACAGTACCATTACGCAGAGGAATGAGATGAAGACCAGAGAAGAATTAACCCTTTGCAGAGCAATATATTTCATTGAACGTCCATTGTAAAGGAATGAAGCCAACAATGGTATGTTCAAAGTATGGCGGTAACGTGCCGTACAGGTAACGGTGTATTAATTCATCACACAGGAAATGGGCTTTTCTACAACAGTTTTAAACCTAAGCCTTATATCAACTGAAAAGATATAGGTCAGCAAATAAAATCAAATAATCACTGAAATGCCCTAAGAAATAATCCTAAATACATATCCTTAAAAGACAGACCTACAACTGGTCCTTGGTTTTTCTAAGGTGTTGTAAGGACAGCTTCCTGTGCGGCGCTACCCCTTATGGATTTTCAGGGTATTGATGGAAAAGGTTCTGGTCCATTTAGGTAAGAAATAGTAAGACTGTATTTAGTATCCTCAGACTAAGTTCACACTTGCGATGTATAATGCGTTACCCTGACCCGTTTTTAGATCAGAACAACAGATAAAAACAGATTCACTAAAAATCTCATTGAAAACAATGTGTTTTTTAATTGCATCCGTTAGCGTTCGTTTTGTTAGTCATCCATTTTCTTTGCCGAACATAAAAGTACATGACTTTTCTTCCTTCAAAAACACAGATGTCTCTACGGATGGGTTGTTTTTATCATTGGGATCAATGTAAAACGGATACAGATTTATTGTAATCCGTTTGCATCCGATATTTTGATACCATCCGTTAAAAAAATAATGGGTTATATTAAAACGTATAGGGCAATGCAAATGTGAACATAGCCTTATCCTTCTTCCGTCTCTCCACTCCAACGTGAGTAGTTGCTATTTTCTTTTCTATTTCTGGACATCTATATTTTGTGTTGCTGTTTTGGTTTTAATTTTGAATAAGGACCAGATGTAGGTCTGTCTTTTAAGGATATCTATTAAAGGTTATTTCCTAGGTTTGATATTTTCAGTGAACTGTAAGCATTATATACTGTTATTACAGAACAGTATTTATAGTGCAAAGTAAGCGCCTTATATAAACTGTAGAATTATTAATATTGGGAATGTAACAGCTTTGTTTAAGTGCACTAGGATTAATTCATATCACCAATAAGTACATCTGAGTGTGTAAACAATAAGCCACCTGAGGGTTCATGGACTACGTAGGTACGAGACTGGGCAACAGTTCATATGTGGTCACTGCTACATATTGCGTTTTTGGTAGGACTGAAAAGATAACCGGAACGTGCGAGTAGCTCTCCTGGAAATTAACACAATTCAACCCAGCAGTTTGCTGATCTCTTGGACTAATGCTGTACATTAGTGTGTGTGGGGTGCTATATAAGCCTCTCTGAGATGGTAGGGAGCCTGATGAAGTCAATAGAAGTCATGTGGTCTTCCAGAGAAGAGAGACGTAGGTGTCCCAGTCAGCACTAAACCAGACAAACCCACGTATGGCGATAGCATTATATGCTTGTTCGTCAGTTTTACAACCAAGATCTGCTGCATACAACGTTTGTTTACATGAACCAACTTTCTTTTTAAAGTACCATATTAAGGAAGCATTCCAAACATTGAAAGAATGGAGACGGAAACATGTGGCATATTGCAATATTCTAGCTCCAGCAGGGTCATTGAACCACCATCATAGCCAAACTTACTGAATCATTCAAATGGGAACAGGATTAGTGTACATATGATTTCTCCAATGCAAAAATTATCCTCCGCATACGGTAATCCACAGCCAGCGGAGTGCTAAAGTTGGTGACGTCTAAATGGATATTTTTCAGAACTCATTTTCTCCGCTGTAAAAAGAACACGGAACCCAGAACTAATAAATTAAGAGATGATAGCTAAAGATAAAGTTGGTGCCTACACTATGAGGCACAGTAACATATTGCCCATAAAACATGTTCATTGCTCAGTATTTTCATCATAAAATGAAACGGTAAGGACTTACTAGGCATTTCAACCTCATGTACACAAAGATTTTATATAACATTAATTATAAATATTCTGTGTAAACTACAACACTCGGAATGATGTAAATCTCTCTATAAAAGACCTGAACTTCCAGCTGTGGATAGACGAGGGCATGTAGACCATAGGCCCCATCTGTCGGTCATCATTCATATTACACACAGTCCTCATGCTAGCATGAGAATCTCCCATATTGCTTGTTCTCAATGCTGGATCTCCTAAAACACACAAGCATGTGTTGAGATTTGTCTCCAGTATCCATGAAGTTGTGGCGGATCAGAAGGCCCTCAGAGGAACGGCTGCCCGAAAGTCTTCCTGCATTCTGTGACGCCTGCACTTGGGGGACGGTCACAGATCTGGGTGCACTTCACCTGCTCAGGGGTAAGACGATCATAAGCCGTTTTGTATTCCCGGTCAAACACATCTGTTAGAAAGTGGTAAATGATTAATACAGGGACACCAATTTACAGCGTAAGTATAGGGAATCCTCGACATTCCCCTAACAATAACCCCGTCCCGCCGCAGCCATTTTTCAATTTCATTTTTTCCTCCCCACCTTCCAAAAGCCATAACTTTCACATTTTTCAGTTGATATAGTAATTTTTCATCCCATTATGTAGGGATTTTACCCAATAGCACCAGTGACCGTTCAAGCAGGACACAAGGACATAAAGCAAGAGAGGAGTGACAATTGTGGCACTATTTGTGGGGGGAAAACAAATATTTTTTTTTAATCATGGAAATCCCTGTGAGCATTCAAGTAGATACATATATAAGCACAGGTTACAGAACCCTTACCTATGTCAATGTTCTCTCTCCCCAGAGACACAAGAGACAGGAACAGAATTTCTCTGTACAAACTCCTACAATATAACAATAAATAAAGGGTTAATTATTATTATTATTGTGTTTTCATGGTCATTATTTATAGAAGGTTTAAAATGGGGGAAAAAAAAAAACCCATCAACTATATAAATGCCTTTAGGCTCCATGCACACAACAGTATTTTTCATCAGTAAAAAAGGACCTAATAATTTCTATTGCCCACGGACAGCTTTCAGTATTTTTACTGATGGATGTCCGTGCTGAAATAAATCATAGAACCTGTCCTCTTGTCAGTAATTACGGCAAGGACTCTCCCAAAGAAGTCTATAGGAGCTTCCGTAAATACGGACGGCTACTGATGTGCATCCGTATACCGTCCGTATTTACTGAAGAATTGCTAGGCAACATGTTGATGACATCATTTTGCAACCTCCCTCTTTTTGTAAGGATCTGTATATACGGATGTAATACGGGCCGTATATACGGACACCCTTCCGTATGTACTGATGAAATACGGATGCCTACTGAAAATACCATTGTGTGCATGGGGCCTTAGAAATCACATGCAGTTGTCGACATCATAGAACATTTGCGGATTTAACTTCCACATACAATTTTCCAGGCTCAGTCTTTTACACTGGCCGATTTTGATCGTAAAAATGAGCGCCGATCAATAAGACAGCTCGTTGATCGGCACTCGTTTGCTCCTTTCACAAGGAGCTATGATCAATAATGTATAAAACTAGGAACAAAATAAATCATATGATCAGCTAGGAAAATGATTTAAATAAATAATTCTCTTTACAAAGCTGGCATCATGCATTGAGGTGGTCCAGTAACTTTATCACCGTATAACCAAAAAGGGGCTATTCGTAAACTACGGCTAAGGCCCCATGCACACGACCGTGCCCGCAATCACGGCCCGCGATTGCGGGCACGGCCGGCCGCTGACTGACAGCCGCATTTTCGGGCCGTGCTCCCATACAAAGTATGGGAGCACGGCCCGCAAAATGCGAAAGAACGGACATGTTCCATAATTCCCGGAACATTTCCACGGCACTGACACCCTTCCGTAGTGCTACGGAAAGGTGTCAGTGTTCAATGAAAGTGAATGGCTCCGTTTTTGCGGACCGCAATTGCGGTCCGCAGAAACGGAAGTTTTTTGCTGTCGTGTGCATGGGGCCTTAGATGGAATTTAACTCCAGCTAAATAGTATGCCAGCTATCCCAATCTGTGTTGGTGCCAGTGCCATATGACATGCAGCTTGTTCCATATCTGGTGGGAATGCCCTAAAATAGTGACGTTTTGGCAGGTAGTATTTTGCCGGATATCTAGGCGGTTTCCCCCACCAGAGCGAACTCTTTTGAATCACACATTTGAACAAATATCATATAAATTCAGATTGGTTATTAATCGGATTCTCACGACAGCTCGATCAGAAATGGCATCTAATAAGAAATCACCCTGCCTATATGAGAAGAGGTCTCGGATTTCTTTATGTAACATGTATGGAGGATATTTGGGTTTATAAATTGTTGGACGAAGAACTCGGTCTCATATAGTGGGTAGTACATTTAAAACGTCTCCTTTTGTTTTTCTGCTGACCAGGGTGCATGGATGTGACATTTTCATGTCCTAGTCTTTTATTTACATGTTTCTCTTACAAAATGAATAAACAAATAAAAATATAAAATATATCACATGTCTTAGGCTGCGTTCACATCTGCGTCAGGGCTCCGTTCCGACAGAGCTTTCCGTCGGAACGAAGCCCTGACTGACACAAACGAAAACCAGAAGTTTCGACTACGCTATTGATTCCGTCAAAACGAAGGAAACCCTGTGCAACGGAGACAAATGGAAACCATAGGCGCCGGATCCGTCACCATTGAAATCACTGGTGATGGAAACCTCTGGTTTTCGTTTGTCAGTCAGGGCTCCGTTCTGACAGAAAATTTAGACGGAACGTCGTCCTGACGCAGATGTGAACGCAGCCTTAAGGCTCTTGCACACGACCGTGTGTGAAGCCCAAGTCCCATCCGTGATCCGTAGCAAGATAGAACATGTTCTATCTTTCCACGGTTTGGACATTCGGGTCCGTTTTCACAGACCCGATTCACCCACTGAGGTGAAAGTGTCCATGAAAACTATCGAGTGCCACTCGGATGTAGTGAAAAATAGCCCGAGTGGCACTTGATCGTGTGCAAGAGCCCTTACACATTCTGTAATTATTAATGAATTCTCATTTAAATAATATAAAAAGCAAGAAACATTCTACAAAATAGCCACAGTGGATTAAAGAGTACTCTGGAAATGTTTTAGTAATTCCCCATGAAAAAAAAAGCATCCTTTCTTAGAACTCTTCATTGTGCCCTTCCTCTGCTGTTCCTCCTGGAAATGTATGAATAAGCTGACAACTGGGTGTTCCCATTTCCCATCAGTAGGGAATGTCCCTACACCGTCTGACACTGTCAGAATTGATTGGATAGTATGTCAGTGTGTAGGGACGTTATTGACAAGGGGAATAGCACCATCCAGTTGTCAGTTTATTCATAAATTTCTAGAAGAATAACAGAGGAACAGTGCAAATGCAAGAAAAGATGATCCGGAATTGTTATTCATGAGGAATAGAAGTATTTACTATAGAAGTCATGCCAGGAGAGCGGACAGGTTCTCCTTAATCAGTTGGCTATCCCTGAACCTGCTACATTTGGCAGCTTCCTGAATATCCCCCAAATTGTTGGTTAAAGAACTAGCTTATTATGTCAATAGCAACCAATGCCATCACTGATGAAAGGGATAACTTTTTTTAGAACAAGGCCAAAGCCTTTCCGTCATAAAAATTGTCCTTATACACTGGGAGATTAACCAGCTAGAAAGGAATACAATGCAATAGTAGCTGCTGTACCTCTGTCGCGGATTCTTTGGACTATGCTGCAGGGACTCCAGTATATAGCTCATAGGACCATACACATTGTTGCTCTTAATGCTCCTCACCAGACCTTGGAGAAACTCCTGATTTAAAATCTCCTGCTGTTTATGCTGGGCAAGTGCCAGTGGATGCTCCTGGGCTGCAAAAAGCAATAAGATGTTAGATGTGCTGCGTTATTTACCCTAATGCTTTTTTAGAAGATTAAAACCAGAACCAAATGTTTATTTTTAGGGTATATACACACACACTAATATATATATATATATACACATACATACACACACACATACATAAATCTATATATATATATATATATATATATATATATATATATATATACACATACATACACACACACACACACACACACATATATATATACATACACACAAATACATATATACACAAATACATACACAGATACATCCACATACATCATTTTGGGAAACCATGATGTTGGTAAACATGTATGTTTTGCCAAGATTGGGCAAAAAAAATAGATGGTCCACTCGTGGAAAAACGATAGGTAATCACACAGACCCAAGGCTATTATTGCTGCTCAATGTGACCCTAAATATAGACTTTAAAGTCGAATTAAATCCACAGCGATTCAATGATAGCATACAACAAAATAATAATAATTAAAAAAAAAAAAAAGTAATATATCAGCATGGTTGTTTTACCCAAATGTCAATGATGCACATGACCGGACATTGGACGGCTAAACCATGTCTGCTACTGTTTACAGAGCAATAAGCATAAAGAATACGACAAAAAAGCCTCATAAAGAGATCCCATAAAAATGTAGCCATTCATTCCCCGGCTCCAAGAATATAAGCATATTGAATATTCCTCCAATTCTACTAACGATACCAGACCATCTATGGTCATCTGCACGAGAAGAAACATGGCCATTATTTCAGGGTTTTGTCTTCCTCCGGATAGTAATCTCATCTTGACCAATAAGATGGCATTGCTTCAGCGTCACTTTGAAATGATGACGGTCACGATCTGTGGATTGCTACCATTTCTCTTTGCTATAAATCCAGTGCAAAGACAAGTTGGAGGTGTTGTCCATAGCAAATAAATTCCCGCGCAGTAATCGGACTGGTTGCTACGGGCAAAGCCTCCATTGTGTTTGCGTCTAGTTTTAGAAATAAGGACGAGGGTGTGCAGCATGTGCAGTAATTCATCTGTCATTTTGTTACACACAACAGTCACATAAAAAAAAGAAAAATAAATATAAATAAAAAACACTTCATTATAGACGCTAGACTTCAAATATGGGAAACGGTGCAGGCTTCCAGGATCGCAGTCATCAATAGTGAATATCCAGAAAACCTGCAGAGTGGAGCCGGGAGGCTGACAGACAGGGACCTTTAGCAGGTAGAGCTGTATACCCGTGCAGACAGCAATCACAGTGACGGAACGTTTATTTGGAAGATCACCTTTGTTATATAGTTTAAAGTGGAGCAACATCTCTGCAGACAATATATTACATAAATGGTAGATTCTTCTTTATTTTTTTCCTTTGTGGCTTCACTTATTGTTCAGTTGACTGTTTGCTCTTACTTAGACCATCAACAAGCAGGTTAGCAGCTGCAAACAGATCCTATTATGGCTTCATTTCATTCTAAATATGACTTTTGCGACAACCCTGGGAAGCTGGGCCCATTAACAAAAAAAATTCACAAAAACATAACTTGACATACATTTATACACTCAAAATACTAAATAAAAGCAAGATAGATCTGTCAACAGCAGCTTGCTGGTTGTTTCCGGTCTGCAACACTAGATTTGTTTCTACACTTCAAAGAGTAAAAACTAAATTTTTGTTAAATGCAAACATCCCCCCAAAAAGAATAAGGATATATTACATAGATTCTAGATTTTACATGTCCTGACTGTATAGCCAATGTTAACCAGATGTAGAGTTTCTCTTTAAAACTACTGTTGAGTTTGTTAGAATAAAATTGGATTAGATGCTCTACATGATATAGTTAGGAATCATTTGGCCATATGAGGTGCCATGTGCATGGTGTATCTGCTCATCTTGGGAAGGACAATTAACACTTCGTTCTCCAGAAACAGAATAGCCATGCAAAACCAGACACATTTCACCAAAAAGCCCATCTAACACCTGGAACTCACTCTGATAAACTACAGTGCAGTGTTGACCTGTAGATAAGACAAGATTAAAAATCATTATAACCTATAGCCAGAATTAACACATTAAATCTGCATTTACACTGGGGTGTGGGAGATCCAGTCCCCTGTCTATCAGCACAGGGCAGAAGGGAACATTCTCAAAGAAACGCCAGTGTGAATGCAGCCATATTAACAACCAAATTAGCAATAAAACCTACTTAATGTGTTCCACAGGATGTACAGAGGCGGTCGTGGATCCTGGTGTAGCTTCAGATTGTCCCACAAGACTTGAATAAGGACGTGCTTGCTGTCCTCAGACATTGAGGTCCTAGGAATCTGTGTGGAATAATCAAAGTAAAAAAAACAACAATTATGACTAAGGCTCAATAAATCCAATGTAGTTCTTGCCCTTAAAGGAGTTTTACCCATTTCAGACATTTATGAAAGACGCGGGTCCAGCTCTGGAATCCCCAGCTATATCAACAATGGGGAGGTCTTCCAAACTCTGTTTCGCCTGGTGCGGCAACCACTGGCCGTAGAATCTAGGACTAGTGGATTCATGCGTGCAGCTATCTCCATTCTGCTGTATGGTTGTTCAATAGAAACAGCCGAGCAGCGCATGCTCGGCTGTTTCCGTAACACCCATTGAACAGAATGGAGATAGCAGTCTGCATGCATGACTGTCTTTCCCACAGGCGCCTGGCTGGATTCTGCGGAAACCACACCAGGCAAAACGGGGATCGGGGGATCCCCGTTCTCGATATAGGTGCAAGTCCTATATCCTGTGGAAATTCTATAAATGTCTAAGATGGGAAAACCCCTTTAACTATACTGTGCAAGCTGGTTCAGTCATACTGGCTACTCATTAACCTGTCATTGAAATGAAGAAGGTCGTGCTAATATTAAAATAAAGTACAGCAGGATAAAGCGATAACCAGATGACATCTATATTTGCAGATATACCTTATACACAGCAGCCAATCTGAACAAGAAGAGCTGCAGTGTAAAGCAAGAGGGAAGACTAGAGCAACAGCCTGAGCCACCAAAGTGACAGAAGGCGTGGTTCAAACCGCCATAGTCTTGTATCTCAGACTTCCATACATTTAAGGCACAGTCACTGATATACTGCTAAAAAGCAACCAATACATGGGGCAGTGGCTAAGATAGCATATTTCAGACCTTAACTGGAGGTCCTCTTTAAAGGGGTTATCCAGGATTAAAAAAACATGGCTGATTTCTTCCAAAAACAGCAACACACATGTCCATGGGTTGTGTCTGGTATTGCAGCTCAGCTCCATTGAAGTGAATGTGACTGGGCTGCAATATCACACACAACCTGTAAACAGGTGTGGTGCTGTTTTTGGAAGAGAGTAGCCATGTTTTGCTAACCTTTTTAGCAAGAGATAAGACATGATAGCCACTATGTGTCCATGTTCAGATGCAGGTCTCAGCTCACCTTGGAATATCTGTTGCAGTGTTCTGAAGATAAAATCAATCCAGGCAGATTACTAGGAAGATTTAGTCTCCTAAAATACCACACCAAGTTCCAGAATACAATGGGGTGATGGTCCACAAAACCCGGCACAGTAATAGCTGGGTCACCCTCATTCTCCAGCAGGCTTTCCAGTTCTTTCCACACTACAAGGGGGCTGAGGTAAGGGACGGTGATTGGCTCAGGGTGCGACATCCTCCAGTCCAGAGAATCCTGATATCAGTGGTGAGAGCACAGAGGGTAGACGTGTTATTATCTACATACAGCTACACAGCATGACGCCATCTTTGTTGTACAAATACTACTATCTTTATGTTACGTTATACGACAATAGGAACATTTCTATTAGCTTTGATTCACTAACATGTAGGACAGGTTTATGGGTTTATGAGGATTTACAATAAAGCTAAATACAGTAAAATGTCCCTAATCTGGTAAGAATTGGACCTGATAATTGCCAGCTTTTAACTAATGCTATTTACCAAGTACACACTTAAACACATTGATGGAAGTCTAAATGGGTTATTCATATAGTGTTCCCATGACTTACTATGGCTTCAGGATGTAATATTTTACCATGCCACGGGCAGTGCAGAACTATGGTGCGTGCAATTGGCTCAAAGATCCAGCCAATCAGCATGCGCATTTCACTGATAACACTACGGATTGGCCACAGTGAACATCCAATCAGCTTTTTACATTAAGGGTAAGTAGAGCTAATCAGTGGGGGCAGTATTACGGCACGCACAGATTGCCAGTCTAATAGTTAGCTACATGTGTCAGGATGAACTGCTCCATTTTATTTTTACGGTACACAAGGACCCTGAAGAAGCGCCTGTCCACTATATAGAGTCATGGTCTCAATATTAAGTTACAATGATCAATCTGGAACTGATTAATATTGTAATTTGGGGGATCTCTGTATTCATAGCCAATTCTTCTATACTATCCTTATAACGGACTCACGCTGACTAATGGGAAGCTGAGGCGATGCAAATCCTGAGACTGACATCATTTAAAGCGTCACTGTACTTATCTCCGGCCCTATCTTACATCAGGCAAGAAGAGAAGCAGGGAACACACAGGACGGTACAATTGCTAAGCTAACTATACGATGCCCGAAGAGTCTCGTCTTAAGGTTGGCACAGTTGGCATACAATGATATGCGAAGGAATATAAATGAGTTTTCATATAACATTGATGTGTTGAGGACACTATTTAGAAAGGGGCATGTACGTTACACACAGAGCCCTTGTGTCTACATTCTGACAGGAGAAGCACTCTATTCTCTACATGAAAATACTGTATATGTCACATAAAACGGCCTTTTGAACTACAATTTGTTAGAAGAGCAGATGCCCAGACATTGTTATATGAGAATGTTAATGTAGAATTACAGGGTCACATACAGCGGATGTTTGAAAGTTAGTAGGCAGGCTGCCAGTCGAAACATGGCTCAGATTGCAAGATGGCTTCTCATCCAAAGGGCTGAACGTACTGATGCTTCTCACTACAGGGAGACTTGGAGACGTTGAGTCACTGCTATTGTTCTTCCTCCTTCCAGTCGGGATGTGTATAATCCTGACATTAGTCTCCTCTGATTTTGTTTTGTTACTAAAATAAAAACATAGAAAAGGTATATTTATATGCAGTAAGAATCATAAGTAATTAAAGGGGTATTCTGGTTTAAAAAAAATAAATAAAAGGTTAATCATCGTTTAATAAAAAGTTATACAATATATCAATATACTTTCTGTATCAATTCCTTAAAGCTTTCTAGATCTCCGCTACGAACATTCATTGTTTACTCCCAGTGGCTAAAAACCAGTCGTGGTCATGTGATGGACACACAGGTGCAAACCCGTCACAAGACACCGCCCTCATAAGGGTATGCTTGTCGGATTGGCTAGTGGATTCGCCCTATTGTAATTCAGTGGACCTAATGCTGCAGGCTTTCTAGTGCAGAATCCACGCCAATAATTAAAGGGGTTGTCCACTACAGGACAACTAATGACCTATCCACCCGACACCCGGACCCCGCACCAATCAGCTGCTCCAGCTGCCTGCGGGCACCAGATGTCATTGCACAGTATGCAATGTATGGAACCAGAAGCAGCCGAACTGCCGCTATTCTGTGGCTGGAGCCAACTGCTTCCGGCATAGACGTCTGGTGCCCGGAGGCAGCCAGAGCAGCTGATCGGTGTGGGGTCCGGGTGTTGGACCCCCACCGATCATATACTGTTGACCTATCCAGTGAATGGGTCATCAGTTGTCCGGTAGTGGACAACCCCTTTAACATGCTGCAGATTTTCAATATGCAGTGCGTTCATTATTCCACGCTTAAATGATTATATACGGGTAACTACATAACAAGTAATACCTTAGTATAAAGCAGTTATCAGTATCGCAACCAAGTAGAGGTCATACTATAATAATTCATTCAGAGGTATAGGGAACATACAGGAGCCTGCAGGCAATCGATGCATTCATTGCTAATAGATACTGGTGCCTGTACTCCAGCTGGTTCTTATAAAACCGATAAGTAACATTATGGGGCATCTAGTATCGAGTTAATGATTAAATGGACTGTTGATTTTCAAACTTCTTACAGGTCTGTGTCCTGTGAACCCCACAGTTTGCTAGTATGAGCGACATACCCCTCCTCTGAGTACCGTACAACTTTGTCTTCTGACTCAGATCTTTGGATCCCTGAGTGTGTAGTCAGTCTCCCATTCACTGTAAGCTACTGCATAAGCCAGTGACATGTCAGAAGATGTTTAAAGATATATCCTCACTTTAAAATTACTTTGCAAACTATAGTACTGACCTTGGACGATTAAGAGAAAAAGTAGGAGTAATAATTTCAGACTTTGGTCTCTGCGATGATACAGAAGGAATCGGCATGGTTTCTGCAGATGGACTAGCTTTCATGAAGTATCTAATGGAGAGACAGTGATAAGAATTTTGGCAAAGGGTAAAACAACAACAGACAGACTTACAAGGTATGTACTGTTCCAACAATGGGAACCTTACCTGCCAGGGCGGCGCAAATCTCGGATTTCAATATTTAGGAATGGTAGGAAGGGATTGCTGCAGAAGGGACATGTTGTGTTGAGATTTGAGTCATCTGCTGTCCAGCCGGCCATAATCTCTTCATCGTGAACCAGACAATCACAGGTAAGACACCGCGAGCAGCTAGAGATAAGGACCTTCAAAGAAAAATACATAAATACATCAAATTGCAACTTTAGAAGAACATCTTAAAACAATGAGGTTTATAATTTTAATATATCTGTATTGTATTTTAAGACTGAGAAGTCAGGGTTGTTTAGGAAGAAGTACGCAAAAAGAAAAGGCTGGCATTGTCCACCACAAGGTTCCCCCAGTCTCATGTGTGCCACATAGTAGGCAGATATTATAGTACAACAATGTCATTAAGAGGGTCATATCACTGCAGAAACTTGCCACTGGCTCAGAAATAGGTTACAGGTAATTGATACCAGGCTATGAAGGTTTCTCTGAAATTTGGCTCCTGAGACAGGATCATATAACAGATTCATGACAAAACCACCGGTACAGTAAAAGTGGGAGATTTTTGGTTATTTCATTTGTTCTTATTAATAATGGAGTAAATTGGTAATGCAGTGAACATTTATTTTATTGTGATCTCTTCAGAAGAGTGTTTAACAAGATCTATGATAGACTTGTTTTCTCGAGTGCAAAACCCCTTGAGGACTGTAACAATTTTGTCCTTGAGGTCGTGAACAATTTATTTTGCTATTTTGCGTTCTCACGGTCATAACGTCTATTTTTTTGTTAAATGTAGCTGTATGCGGCTTTGTGTTTTGTGTGACGTGATGTATTGTGCCATTTTTAGTACATATGCATTAGAGTTTAATTTATATTCATTTTCATTTTGGCAAAAATGCATTTTCGCTGCATAATTATTATTTTTACTACGTACATTTGACTGGCGTTCTAGTCATCGCTGTGGGCCTGAGAGCTGGCAGCCGTACACTTCTGCAGTAAAAATTAGATATTACATGGTTCCCATTCAAATGAATGAGTGACCATGTAATACATGGTCCAGTCGCGTCCTCCAAAGCGGGAGCTGCTCTTTGCGGTAGCTTTTCATTATAGCTAATAGAGGGGGGAGATCCCGCTCTATGATGTCTAAATCCCCTAATGGGAGCATGTAAAGGGGTTGTCATAGTGCAACAACCCTTTAGCTTGCACCTAACGTGCCTCAACTTACATTTGGTCTGAACACTGTACACTCCAAAAAATGATTATATAAAGCCTTTTGAGCATTGCGTACGGGATTTACGGATCGCTATTTGCAGTGATGTTCTGTTTACCCTGTGGTTACGTTTTCTGGACAGAACAGATGAGGAAATGTGTAAATGAAAATGAATGTAGTAGTAATTGACACAGCGTACCTCCATGGCATAGTTCTGAAAGACACTGGTACTGCTGGAATTGCAGGAAGAAAGAGGCTCGGGTTTGTAGTTTATAGTGATCCTAGAAGGGGAGTCTGTGTTTAAGAGAAGACATTGGTCAGTATCAAAATGTCCACCTAATCCTCCTCAGAAAGTTTGCGGTCATTATTGCTTACTACTGTTGTAAAGCTGCTTTGAGCTGCCCTCTTGGGAGGCGTTGCTCTCCAGGCTGGTTCTACTCATGCCCATTGAGCGGTTGACAGTAGTGAGGTCGTTGTCACGTGAAGAGGTGATACCTTCAAAGTCATCTTCATTGAGAGAGCCTGATTCTGCATCTCCTGCACCACTCGAACATAGGCTCATACGGTCTGAATTCTGATCCTGCATGATATTCAACACATAATACGGTATTGTATTTCCTTGTACATATCCAACATAAAAAATAAAATGAAAAAAATAGCCATAAATAAAGAAATCAAAAGTTGTTGCGATATTCTAATTTTGGTAATTATGCTGCTTTACTTACAGAGACGTTGGTATTTTTATTTCAGCCGCGGCGGCCATTTTTGCAGTGGCAATAGGAGGTGCAGCCATATTGATTGTCATTTGTGAATTGGCCTCTCAGCAACCGATCGTAAAACTGCTACTTGTTATTTATAGAACATGCTGACAATATGATAGTTTACCATCAGCTGCTGAGAAGATCATTCATAAGTAATAACCAATATGGATGCACTCCCTGCAATATCTCTGGAAATCAGTGGTGTTCTGGTGACATTCCAACATTTTTTCTTTGACATATCAGAACATCAGTTTGAATGGGTTTCCCCATTTAAATGGTTTGGCAGCTTACACAAGAGACCCGAATAGACTGTAGCAAAAGCATGATATGAAATTATTACAACCTCCTTGACATCCTCCCAGCACTGGCAACGTTAAGAAAAGGGAATATCTACATAAAAATGTGTAACAAATACATAGGAGTATTAGCTTGAATTGAGTTACCTTCAGTGGGCCGGTGTAGTTCGCAATCTTTGAGTACCATTTGGTGGCCTTCTCAGCTACTCCTTTCCCAGCAGAGAACATACTGCTCTTCAGCACATCAAGCTTGGGAGTAAGAATTGTGTCTAAGTTAAAAGATGTTGGTGACATCAATGCAACTGTAGAATCTGAAGGGTGTCCTGTTTTTGGACTTCCCAGTGAGTAAGCAGGAGAGGACCAGAGCCGGCCACGTTGCCGGTCCTCACCTTTTGCATGGTAAGTTTTTGACTTTGTTAATCTTGGTGCCTGTGGAGATGTTGAGGGAAGACTTGAGCGCCTGCAGAGTGGTATAGCTTTAGAGCTTTTATACTGATCAGAGGTATTTCTTTGTAGGTCCATGCTTGGAGCCCTACTGGCCAATGGACTGCTCATGTTATTCATGTACATCTCAATCTCTTCTGCAAGTTCCCTTTTAGTAGATGGCGTCAACAGGGCTTTGTCCGTTACTTCCTCAGTTTCTTCTTCTTCGGTCTCTGCTGCTAGCATTGATAGAGGGTCTAATCCTACTTTTACATCAGTCTTCTCCACGGGCTTGGCCGGAAACACTGATGTTGATGAACTTGTGCTCATGGTCCTCTCTATGAATTTCCCCTTTTGGGCATTTGTTTTAAGTGACTTGCTTTCAACATTGTCATTGTCAAGATCTTCAAGGTCAAAAATCACTGGAGAGTCAGTTTTGTCTGGGTAACCCTCTTCTCCAACTGGAGACTCATCATCACTCCACTCCTTGGTCATACTCACAATCTCCTTCCTTGGGATTACCCTTTTGATGTCCAAGGTCTTTGGCCGAGGAAAACTTTTTTGGAGTGCTCCACTAAGTATCTTTGCATCAGCTCCTAGTTTATGCAGGATTTTTCCGGCTTTTTCTTCTTGGTTTGCGCCACCGATTATTAACCCTGCAATATTTTCTTCTTTGTATTGTCCATTGTGAGCTTCCCATTCTAATTGATTTTCCAAACCTGGTTCTATGGCACTTTTGTGCCTCTTCCGTAAACTCCAGCTTTGGTAGATCTCACTTTCCCTGGCATCTTCAAAGGAGGAAGCAAATAGTAGTCCAGCGGCATTTCCTTAAATTAGGTAAAAAATATTGGATTACAGAAATGTATCCCAGAAATGACAAACTTTGACACATCTCGATATTTGTAATAGTTTATATGCTACACAACTAGGTACAATCGTTATTTAAGATGGACTATATGTTTAATGTATAAAATTAATTTGCTGGCTCCTGTGTGTGCCACCATTTTGAATTTGCTATTTTTGGCCGGCTCTGCATAAACGGTGTCTATCCCACACTGCTCTCCTCTATGCGCTCACATTACAGACTAAAAATCATGTGTCTGGTCAGTACGAGCCAGGAGATTGTGCAAGAGTCTTGAAATGTCTCAAGAGAAAAAATATAAAAAGGAGGGGGGCTCTTTAAGATAGTAAGATTTGTATGGAGGTGAAGTCTAGCAACCAAAAGTGACTGCAGACATTGGATCAAAGTCAGGAGGATCCCATAGTTCTCTACTGCCAATCTTATATTTATGGGGGTGGCTATTAAGGAGAATTAAAAAAAAAAAAAAAAAAAAAAAAAAAAAAAGGTGTGTTATTTTATATGTGACATTGCTTGAAATTTTGTCCAATTTGATGGTAGTGATCAGCTTTGCTGAACATGCCATGAAAGTCAGATTGGTGATAGTCTCAGCACTTAGATCCAAGAACGGTGTGTGTATATTTTACAAATATTGCATTGCATTCAATGAAGTTATCAAAAGTCTTTAAATGCTACTGTCCATATAAGTAAAGGCCCATTCACACGAACGTGAATCTCGACCGTGTGCTTTGCATGGAAATCACGCACGGCACACGGACCCATTGATTTTAATGGGGCCGTTCACACATGCAGGAGTTGTGACGCAGCAAGAGTCCGCTGTGTGAAACTCACAGAACGTCCTATATTCGTGCGTTTTCACGCACCTACGCTCCCATTGAAGTCAATGGGTGCGTGATTTGCGTATCAATACCTTTGAAAAAAAAAAAAAAGTGCTTTGCGAGTGTGTGAAAAAACGCATGCCACTCGCACAGCACACTGATGTATAACGCAACGCACACAGACAGATTTACGCGCGTAAATCTGTCACGCTTGTGTGAATGTAGCGCTTCTTTTGACCCTAGGAAAAAGCGCTTCTTCTGACCCCAGAACTTCTTCTTAACCTTCTGGTCAGAAGAAGCGCTTTTCCTAGCGCGAAACAGGCTGTTACCTGCCATGCTATCTGCTATGTCCTCCCTTGAACGCTTTTAATTTTTCGCTGGATGCCACAATAAGAGAAAGAACTATTACTATATGGCTGAGTGCCATTTTTTCATTTTCCTCACTACTCGCTATAAAGTATACTGTGAACTAGTGGACTAAAAACCAAAGGGCATAGCTGGATTACTACCAATATATAAAAGTTATACAGTTGTACAAGAGTGGGCGATGTTTCACATTAACTAGGCAGATTTACAGCTAGACTACAATCCTACTGCCGCTATGGGAGCTGTAATAGCAGCCATATTGGTTGTCACAAAGGAACTCTGGAAACCGATATAACTAAAAAAATGCCTGAAAAGTTTAAAAGGGGTTTTCCTAGAATCAACTATTATCACCTATCCACATAATAGGTGATAATTGTCTCATCACTGTGACCCCCACTGGTCACGAAAATGGGGGCTCCGAAATTCACTACTTTGTCTCACTACTCAACCGCAGTGAGGAGGACATTGAATGGAGCGGCAGTTGAGCATATGCACTGGTGCTCTATTCAAAGTCTATGGAAATAACGGAAACAGCCGAGTATAACGATTGGCTGTTTCAGTCAGTGCCGTGGACATTAAATGAAGAGGAGTGCGCTCGCTCGACCGCCGCTCGATTCAAGTTCCTCCTCGCTACTGGGGGTGCAGTAAGAAGGAATGGAGGCGTTCGGGGCCCCCAGAGATCAGACAATGATCACCTATCCTGTGGATAGGTGAATTGTTGATTCTGGGAATACTCCTTTAATAGCTTGACAGAAAAGGGTCAATATAATAATTGGTATTTTTTTATTTTTTTTTTTTAATGGAGGAAATGTAAGAATGGCACCTATTAGGTCCCCCTGATGCTGGATTAAAGGAATTTCGCTATAAATGTGATGTTAACTAGTTTTTCAGTGGATTACATTCTCCTTATTATATCCAATCAAAAACAAAGAAATGATCATTCAAAGACAGAGAATAATAGAGCATTGCATTGGTGGTCTTTGGCGGACCACTCAGGTGTCTGTACACAATATAATATTGCGGTGTTTACTTGCCTTCACGAACTGTTTCAGTCATCTTGTCTGGCTTGACATCTTTCCGAACAATACTGGATGTGGACATGGCGGCTGGAGAAATGGGACTCTGTAGCTGGGGAAGGCCATCTCGGCTGCCCTTAGAACTTTCTGTCTCTGATACTGCAGAGAAAATAGAAACAAAACCTATTTTTTAGCATGCCAGTCACAGTATGAGACAGAAACATTGTAAATAAGCGTATCTATAAGTTACCCATAATGTGTTAACAGCTCCAAAACGCCTGACTAGCAAATTGACCTGTGTTTTAAATGCTGCTTCTGCAATCCTAAGAAGAATATGTGGGTGATGTTCCCACTCAGCTCTTGTTCAGGGGGCATTACAGCAGCAGCCCTGTGCGCCCGCTATTTTAGGCCTCTATGGGTATCTGATAGAAGCCCTTATTTAATGTGCCGCTGTCTCACAGTAACCATGGTACTTAAAATAAATACATGGTGTACTAATACAGATGTATCCAAAAAAATGACAACCCAATATAAACAAGATCTTGACTCCTGCAGCAAGTAAAGGGTAGCGCAAGTTTAGTCTTAAAGGATTGAGTTTGGCAATTATCTGTAAAAGTTACGTGTGAACGTACATGAGCTAGAATCACTTCCTCTAGAGTCTTCCTGCTCTTCTTGTATATCATGCACTGCTCCTCTGCGAACCTCTTCCTTGGATAAAGAGCTGTATCCCAGATCAGACTGACCACCTACAGAGCCAAGCAGCTCATATTAGTATACATCTCAGCATGCCACGGGAAAGGCTAGATTTAGATATCGAGCCATTTTAATTTTATATTTTTGTAGTTTTAGACGTAAATCCGAAAATCATTGCAAAAAAAAATGAACACATTTTTTTTTCGTAAATATACCCAGAACAAAAAATTATCATAGTCCGCCCTTCACAAACCTGTGCTAGATCTGTCATCTGCGGGGTCAGTGCTCGTAACATCTGTACTGAATGAAGGCTGATCTGTGGCATTCATATCAATAGAGCTGTCCATACTGCCATGACTAACTGCGTCCAGATCACTGCCATCTAATGAGAACGTATGAAAGAGGAAACGGTTAATAATTGTCAATGTCGCACTAACTAGTGACAGTACTAAAATGTAGGCTGGAATTACCGGAGGGTGTAGCATGTGGTGCTAAAGATTGCGGCTTTTTCAAGGCTCTTTTAAACTGGGCTACTCCATGAAGGACATTCCTAACCTTTATCCATAGGAAATAGCCTCCTCGGTTCCCAGAGGGCCACACGCTTTCCAGAACAGCCTGCATAAAGAAGTCATTTGAAGATTTAGCAACATGCATAGAAGCAACGATATTTAAGAATGAACATTTCGTTTAGTGTAGAATTATTGAAGACAATATATATTGGAAACATTTACGAACTCAGCAGGTCCTCTAAGACCCAAACAGATCAGAGAAGCTCTCTCTCTCTCTCTTGCTCCAATTTAGGTGGACCTTATCTAAGTCAACAGCAGGTTCTCAAAAAGCCTCTAAAAGGGGTTGACCTGTTAGGTCATATGGACCTCATAAGGGGGTGTCCCCCCACTTGGGACCCTCCTCTATATTCCCCAGCGGAAACACGTTAACAAGCAGCACCTTTCGATCTGGCAGGTTCAGGATATTCAGGCCATACATTTACCATGCAGTACCAGCAGCAGGGGAAATGTCTCTTTAGCCTTGGGTTTCTCTAGACAAATAAGCTGTTTGACACAGGTCTTGGAAGCCAGATCACATATATTTTAACTGTTGTGGTCGTAAAATGGATGAAAAGCCGTTAAATCTAACAAAGGTCATCACATGCCCATAATAACATATTGATACAACATCAGTATTCAAATATTGTGGAGCCGGGAATATTAACCCATTTGTAAATCTCATTACTGAGCGTTAGAAACGGATGTTGGATATAATCGTTTTCTGTAGTCTAACCAAGGTTGCCAAACCTGCAAGAACAAGGGTCTATTTTTATTTTCCCATGCCGCTGGTTCCTCCAACCTGCACAATTGATGCATTTTGGAAATAAGGTGGTCTTTTGTTGGAGACGTCTCTCCATTTTGTTGGAATCAACAATTTAGCCGCTGCCATGATATAAGTGGGAAGATTCTTAGAAGAGGGCATAACATCTGTTGTGGGTGTCCACAATAAGACCAGTTCCCTTGTAATTGAGAAGGCACTTCATTTATAAGCTGTTCTACTTGTTGCCAAAAGGGTCTAATTCGTGAACAAGACCACCAGATATGTGACATATTACCTATCTCTTCTTCACATCTCCAACAAAGAGATGTATGTGAAAAGGTGAAATTTAAATAAAAATTCTGGGCTTTTATACCAGCGTGTGGGGATTTTAAAAGAATTTTCCTGTATCCGCACACACCTGGAAAAGCCATGTGAATGTCTGAGAATTCCGGAAGCCTCTTCCGGCGCAAAAACTCCTTAACTCCCCCTCCCAGGCCGTCCAATAATTTGGAGTTATAAAAGGCAGACTAGATAACAAACCCGAGGACACCTTAGAGAGAAACCTCTTGCAATACATCATTTTCTAACCATGTCGGCTCTCCCTTTTGTGTGCCAGGGGTGGTCATAGACCTTTGACATGTACATGAAAAATCTAAAGTTTGTAATGTCGTGGGTTGAGTTCTATGCAATTCATCATGTATCTGAGATAAACTATTTGTGGCTTGACTTTCATATATCCTCGCCACTCTGGTATGTTTACGTTGTATCCATGTTTCTGGAATCCGCATCAATTTCCTATTCATGTAGCAAGGGAGCAATGAAAGTGGAGCCAAAACAGAAATGTTTTACCCGTTTACTTATGTGCATTAGACTATAAAAAATACAATAATGTAAAAACATTAAAATGTTGAATTATTTTTTTCAGCATTATAAATCATCTCTTCCACATTTAGTGTTATATTCTTTGCATTATTATTATTTTATATTAGAATATACACTTACATTGGCTGGGGGCATATGTGACAATAAGGTGACCACCATCCCTATCTTTCGGTTGCAGTGTAATGTGGTGGTCACTTCATCCTTTCACCTATAAAATAATGCAGGCAAAGACAGTACTGCCCCCCTGCATCTTCCTGTGCGGTGCGTCATGATGTAGCCCCGGTCACTCATTTACATAGCATAGCGGTAATACTACCAGAAGTTTTATAGCGCCAATATAATCTGCAGATATTGTCACTATTTTATCAGTATTTTTTGTGTGTGTTTGGGATCTGGGGGAGGGGGGACTTGGATTAAACCCACACAAACAGGTCAAACTTGAAAACTCCATGCAGATGTTGCCCTTGGTTGAATTCTACCCTAGGACCTCAGTGCTGGAAAGTGCCAGTGTTAAAGGGGTTGTCCGAGAGTACAAGAAAACAAACTAGCTGTAGTAAATGTGAAAAAAATAGCAAACCAAACATCACAACTATTAAATCACCTGCCGCTCCTGCGCCGTAGCTCCGAAGGCCTCCGCTGGTCTCTATTGACTCTTCCTGCAGCGATGACATGCCGTACATCCACGTGACCACTGCAGCCAATAATTTGCCTCTGTGGTCACATGCCAGACATGCAAGAATTACCGCTGAGATCAGTGATTCGCTTCAGCGGTCACATGGATGTATGGCACATCATCGCTGAAGGAAAAGTGAACAGAGACCGTGGGGACCACCGCAGCATTGGCACTGGAGCGGCGTGGGTTTTAATAGGCGAGTAATGTTTGGATTGCAATTTTATCTTATTTCCTGCTGCTCGTTTTTTTTCTTATACTCTTCGTCAACCCGTTTTAATCACTGAGGCTCCGTGCGGCCCAAATTTCACAAAATATATACTGCATATGTTCAAACTGGACAAAACTATGTTGCAGCTACAGGAGAGAAGCAGATAAAGAAGGAACATTCAAGTTTATTATACCACTAATACTGGGCTACATACCTTGTTATAGTATCCATAGGTTATGGCATTGGGTTGTACTCCTGCTTTCTTCATTTCAAATAAAACTTTAACTGCAAGAACAGGCTGACCATACTGACCACACAACTGCATGAGAACTCGATAGCAGACCTAGAACGGACAAAGACAAGTATCCAGTTAATATACAGTAACTTATTTACTAGTTATTACACACGGCTGTGCAGCGCTTCAGAAAATATGCATGGAATATGTGTTCTTAAATATTATACAATGCATTAAAGGGTTATTCTTATCTCACACATTTAAGGCATATCTACAGGATCTGTCACAAATGTGTGATAGGTGTTGGTCCCAGCTCTAAGACCCAATGTATGTGGAGATCGGGAGTCCCCTCACCCCAATCCCGTCTAGTGTGGGAGCCGCTGGCTTCCACATCCAGACAGGTAAAGTCCATTCTATTCTATGCAGGGTTGTCACGATACCAGAATTTGGACTTCCATACCGACACTTTGTGTAGTATTGCGATTTTTTATACCAAAACTATACTTTGCCAACAGTAATATAAAAAAAACCTAAGTTGTTCAATTTTCTGATGTGAGGCGCGAGGTGTGATGATGAATTTTGAATGTGACTCACATTAATAGTAATTAACCTCATCATGTTTCTCAGACATAATGGACAATATTGGGTTAATGTGTAAGGTACATGATGGGGTTAATTACTATTAATGCGAGACACATTCAAAGTTGATGTTAACCGCATGGAGGTTAAATTCATCACACCTCGTGCCTTACATTAATAAGTGAAAGAAAGACGGTTTTATTTTATTTTTTTACAGCGTACATATCATAAATGACACTAAAAAAAATTGTTGTGCAGGTTATTACGGCCGCGCCAATACCGAAGGTGTATATTTTATGTATTGAGAATTATTTAATGTTTATTGTAAAAAATGTGTA
Source organism: Rhinoderma darwinii (assembly GCF_050947455.1). Classification (NCBI taxonomy): domain Eukaryota; kingdom Metazoa; phylum Chordata; class Amphibia; order Anura; family Rhinodermatidae; genus Rhinoderma; species Rhinoderma darwinii. Next base: position 328,396,596 of record NC_134689.1, read on the forward strand.
TGTTTTTTTAAATTTTATTTAACATTACTTTATGTTTTTACTTTTTTATTTTTAAACTTTAATGTACTGGCATTTATCTATATACTGATAGTACACCGGCATATATCTATATACAAGTACATTAGCCTGTGTACTGATAGTACACAGGCAGTTGTTAGGACATACCTAAGTATGCCCTAACAGGAAATATGGTAAGACATCCCTGTGGTCCTTCAATGGATCCTGGGCTGTCTGCCCATATATGGTATGTCCCTAAATCGCGTCACAGGGATTCCCTGTGATGCGCTCCAAGGGGAATCCCCCCTTCTCATTTACCCCTTGAATGCTGCGGTGGTGGTCAACTTTGATCACAGCATTCAGGGGAAAAGCGGCGGAGAGGAGAGGTTTCTCTGATCTCCGCCGTTGGAGCGGGGCTGCGGCTGTGTAATACAGCCGTTGCCCCGGACTTGACAACAAGTGCGCGCGCGGCCAGCATGAGGTGATGCGGCCGGTGCTGCACTAATGAGTGCAGGCACTGAAGACAGAACATGGGGGTGTTTTGCAGTGCGCCCGCCATGTTCTGTCTTCAGTGGCGGAAATCATTAGTGCAGCACTGGATGCATCACATCATGCGGACTGCGCACACTTGTCAGGACTCAGGAGCGGGGCAATGGCTGCATTACACAGCCGCAGCCCTGCTCTAACTACATTCAGGTGTTACAATGCTAAGCTGTGCGGGGGAACAGCTTCATATCGAAATACATGAAATAACGTTATCGAACAGTTTGAGGGTGCACGGTATCGAAACAGTATCGAAGTTTCGATGCATCGCGCATCTCTAATTCTATGGGAGTTACAGAAACAGCCAAGCAAGAGCTGCTCGGACGTCCCGTAACTCCCATAGAATAGAAAAGTGAGAGCCGCGCGCATGAGTGACCGCCTCTCCAGTTAGTCTTCGCCTGGAATCGGCAAGCCAGCGACTGCATTACCAGGCAGGACAGAGGTTACGGGACCCCCGTTCTCGATATAGGTGTGTGTCCCAGAGCTGGGACCCACATCTATTAGACGTGTGGATATGCTATAAATGTCTGAGATGGAAATAACCCTTTATGTATTCCAGTACAAAATGAAGATTAGTTATAGATGATCACAGACATCTTTTCCAATATAAAAATGCAATTGCACCCGTATTACCTCATCAGGAGAGTCGATTTTCTTGGCCTGCATTTTCCGCAGGATGTCGTATGCAGTACGCAGAGCTCTTACTTTGGAATGGCAGACTTTGACATATGCGGGTAGGCATATAAACCACAGGCCATAGCAGTGCTTTAACAGACATCTGGACCACATTTGGGGGATAGACGAGTACTGCTTCGCTATTTTATGAGCGGACTTGATCTCCTACAAAAGGTGAAACAGCAGATTTACTGTGGTAGATCAGACCAGCATTAGGTTATCTTTAGTAATAACCTGCTTTCCACAAGTTGGTCTAACAGTACATGACTTGCAGGTTACTAATAGGAAAGCACCTCTATGGGAGTTAGGGTCTATTCACACTGTGGTCGCAGTATGTCTCAGGAAGGTTCCCGGAGCATTCGATGAGCGTATCTATAGGGCCCAATTCACATCTGTGTGGGTGGTATACGCTGGTATACCTTATTTTAAACTTTATAGACTACGCTATACTATACAGAGACATCCTGCAGAAAAACTTATACCGCACAGTATACTTTTTTATTTTTTAACATGGGAGCTTATGAGCATTGTATGGTATTATATGCCTATACCGTGGCCTAGGTTTGAGGCTTTTGGCAGATGTATGCATCAGGCATTCTTCCTGATGTTTACCCCTAGGACGTACACCGCGAACACATTGTAAATAGACCCTAAAGGCCCTATTACACCGGCCAATTTTGGCTGGTGCAGCGAGTACTGATGAACGAGACAACTTGTTGATCGGCGCTCGTCTGCTCCTGTCACTCGGAGCTATGGATGGGGACGAGCAGTCGTTACTCCGATCGCTCGTCCCCATACATTATTATCATGTCGGTAGTACGTCTCCCTGCTTACACAGGGTGATATGCTGCCTACAAC